>NC_136269.1:16506885-16629385 GCF_964187855.1 Myxine glutinosa | reverse complement strand
AAACCTCCCTCAATGTTCTTGTTTGAGCGCCTCCAGTGCCACATACCATTTTTAAATTAAAGTATATATTTTCCTGACAACCATCAAAGTTTTCCGTCCACTCAAAAATATTTCCATCTTTTTTACCCAATTCACCGGTATTTAAATTAATTCTCTTATTTGTTTTGTAAATTGTTTTACCAGTTGCCTTTTCAATTATACCTATTTGATATTTTTCACATTCGTTATGTTTTCCATTTATATACCAAGGTTGATTACACCTCCACCCTTTAGTCTGGTTAATACTTGGTTCTATCATTTATTTATTTATAAAGAAGGCGGCGGTAGCCCTTAAAATCCCTAACCCCCCTTTTTAACTTATCACTTATGTATATCTTATCACTTATATCTTATCACTTATATATCTTATCACTTATATATCTTATCACTTATGTATATCTTATCACTTATATATATCTTATCACTTATATATATCTTATCACTTATATACTTATATAACCATAAGGGAGACTATCAATTCCATTTTCTAAAATAAACCTCTTATCATCAAAAGCCCCCAATGCTTTCTTATTTATCTCTTCTGAATATAATTGATGTTTATAACTTCTTATTCCATTAATCTTTCGAAACTCTTCTTTCTTTGTTGTTAAACAGTTATAATAATCATTAAAGTTTATTGTTTCTTTAATGACATTTTTCTTTATGCCTTTTAACTTCTTATCAGTTTTTTCAACGTTATTCACAATGTATTTATAAGCATAAGCCTTAGACCTCAATCCCACAAATTCACTCATGACATTTCCTCCTAATTCATCCTTAAACTTTCCAATCACCTTTTTATTTTTAGAAGAGAACAACTCACTCTCTGGACTGTAATTACTAGTGTCATAGATATTAATGTCCTTTTTCATGTCTGAATAAACATCATCAGTATTAATTTGCAAAATAAAACTATCTGTATCCATATAAAGTAGATTAACATCATTTTGATATTTCTTCCTCAAGTTATTATAAAAGTAATCATACATTAATGACTTTGATAAATCAAGAATTGTTGTTCCAATATAAATAGGTTTGTTCATTTCAATACTCTCTTTAATCAAATGGATCGCACAAAAGTTCTCAGTAAAGACCTCAGCTCGAGTAAAACTCGGTCTATTAATTAATTTTGATGCTTGTTCCCAAGATGTTGATAGTCTGATATTTTGTCTTTTCCTCACATTCTCCATAGTCTTACCAAAGACCGCATTATTCATCAATTTATAAAAGTCTTTCTCAAAATCTGTTTTTGACTCTGTTCTTCTTTGTGTATTAAAATCAATGTACCCCTTCAACCAATGACTTTGATTGAACTTTAGAACCCTATGGATCTTCTCTACTCTTAGACCTTTTGATAAATATTGTCGCAAATTTCTTTGGTGTAGAACATAATTTTTCTTGTTATATAATGTAGTAAGTAATTTTTCTGTTGATTCACCTATATTAAATGATTGTTGATAATCACTTAACCACTCCTTCTTTGGACTTTCCTTTTCACAAGCAAATGGGAGATCTTTGTGTAGGTTATGAAGTTCCTCTGGATATTTCAAATCGACCTCAAAATAATAACCAACCTTTGAATCATCCAATTCTTTTTGTGTAGAGATACATACATCTTGTAAAACCTTTTTGTAATCTTTTTCCTTTACCCATCTAAGTTTTCCATAAGGAAGAGCCTGAGACATTGCCCAGCCATACAGGTTGTTCGCATCATAATACATCAAGTAGGAGCTCTCTACCGATGGATCATAATTTGGAATGTACTTGTTATTTGCTTTAGCATATCTCTTTGAACAGACTTGTGAAATTCCTCCCCTCTTTGCCTTTTCAATCATCAAAAGCATATCAACATCGGTTATCAAATCCAAATCTTGTTTTGTCATTTTTAACATCGCGCTCCAAGCCAATCCAGGAGCAGTGTAATAGTGAGCAGGATCCAATCCATATCCAGTGCGACAAACAGATCTAAAGGCTTCAAATACATCGGCCAATAAAAGCACATCAGTTTTGAGATACAAATCGTGATACTCGCCAAGATTCTTGATGTTATATTTTTCCCAAACATTTTGTGCATGTACATAATCTTTATCGGATATATTACTGTTGTTTAATTTGTTATAGAAATTTTCTTTTGAAGGAAGTTGTGTTTCATTGAATCTCTCAAATGAGTCCATATAGTCATAGGGGTAAATTCCCTTTTGTGTTAGAAAATCTTTATCTAAAAAATACTCTGAAAGACATGGAAACTCTTTGAGATTTTGAACCAAGTTAGCCAATGGACTTGCCATGAATTTAAATGTATCAAGAAATCTGATATGAGTAATAGGAGATGTGTGAATTGTTTTTGTGAATGAAATGTATTTCTGATCCGTGTTTGGAATTGCTGAGATACTTCCAGAAGTCTTTGAGAGTTCCTTGATAAATAGATGTGTATCATAATGAGCGTTGTTATGAAGAAAGACAGGAATGAAAGAGGGGAGTTTATAATTAATATTACAACTTTGATGAGCCGGACCTCTATATTTACCAGTGAAATGACAATGATCTCTAACCTTTAGACCTTTACCAATTTTCTCCTCACAAATATGACAGACATTGTTTTTTATAAATTCCCTTTTTTCTTTACTTGTTAAGGTCATTGGTTTATTGGTTTCTCTCATTATCTTGGTTAATCGAACACAGTCTTTTTCTAGTCGTTTCACAAACTCCTCTGGGGTATTTGAGCCTCTATACGTCTCTAACTTGTTATATTTATCACCAACGGATGATTTGATATAATAAGAAAAACCACAAGGAGTATGTTTTTGATATTTATTTGTGTATGATTCTTTTGGATCTGGAGAAGCAGTATCAATTTTTTCTAAAATACTTTCAAAATCAGCATATATAACAAATGGATGTTTGATCTTTTTATTTTCATCTTTGAATGTGATCTTTGAGCCTTCTTTAGGCATATTGATTACCGTTGATTTATGTTCGCCACAATAATTTGAATGTTTATCTAATCTTTCTTGTGAATTGAAGAAGTTAAGACAACGCAAACAAATATATATTTTATTTGTTCTCTTACAGACTTGTGGTTTTATTAATTTAGCAATATCTTTGATGTATGTATAATGTGAATTTTCCTCTGAATTAAAATATAGAAGATTAATATGAGTTTGTTTACAATTGTCAGAAAGCTTTAAAACCTGAATGTTGTTTGTTTCTGTTAAACCATAAACATTAACTGATAAATTATTCATCTTTTCAAATTTAGGAATATCATTTAAAGTCATCGGAAACTTTAGATCTTTTGTATTTAATGTATTCTCATATTTTTTATAATGAGATACTCTTTCAACATGACTATCTTGTGGATGTAAGTGTGCTAAAATAGACCAGAGAAAACATTTATTGTCTTTATTTTTGATATTGATAACTGCTTTTCTATTTTTGATAACACTGGGTAAATCAATGTAAGAAGAAGCTTTTAGAGGATCTGATTTAAGAAAAAGAATGTCTATGTAAATAATTTTTCCTATATTGAATCCACTTCCTACGATTGAATTATCCACATCTTGCTCTTGTTTAATAAGTTCATCATAGACTCCTGATGTTTTAAAATCTTGATATGAAGATATAAAGTGTGGCTCAGTTCTCATGTATGGTGTATCTATAACTCCTTCGTCCTTTGTCATTTCTAATTTTACCCCCATATAAAATTTAAGTGGTTTCATTTCTTTTAGTGTTTTTTCAATCAATGTTTGAACAGCAGGTTTGACTATTTCTACAGCATCA
This sequence comes from Myxine glutinosa, assembly GCF_964187855.1. Classification (NCBI taxonomy): domain Eukaryota; kingdom Metazoa; phylum Chordata; class Myxini; order Myxiniformes; family Myxinidae; genus Myxine; species Myxine glutinosa. The sequence continues at coordinate 16,625,566 of NC_136269.1, read as the reverse complement.
ACTATAGACTCTGGTTCAGGAGGTTTGAAGTAAAAGACTCTTATTTTAATATGTCCTTTGAAAGCACCATCAGAGTTTTTAGTTGTGATAAAATTTGACAAGTGTTTGTTAGTTTTAAGATGGGCTTTAAACCCCTTCTTGAGGACGGTTGTTTTACAGACCTTACAATGTTTTGTTTTAGGTGGAAGAGGGGAAAGTTTGTTAAGAATGTTGTATGTATGTTTTGTGGTGAGAATATGTTGTTTATAATATTTTACTTCCTTCTCGCAAGTATCACAATAAACCATATTTATAGCGTGAGAAAACGTGGTGTTTTATATATATCACTGTGCTTTAAATAAAGCACTTTTGAGCTTTGCAGCTCCGTTTTATATATATCACTGTGCTTAAACTAAAACACTTTTTCACTCAGAATCATCGAAGTCATAACTATCACATGAATACTCAGAGTCATCAATAAAGCTACTCTCATAACTATCATTTGAGCACAAACTATTAGTATCATAACTATCATTTGAGCACAAACTATTAGTATCATCACCATCGTTCGAGTTCAATGAAATAGTAAAATCTTCACTGCTGTATTGACTCATATTTAATTAGCAAGAAAAATATTCCCATCAATATCTATATACTTTCTTTCATTAACAGATTCAATCTCTACAATTTTTATATCAAAAGTTATCTTTAAATAATCTCTAACTATCATAGAACGAAATGACATTTCACCAGAAATATTAACATCATTCATTTTACTTAGATCTACACCCTTTGGATTATTAAAGAAAATACAAATGTCTCCTCTAGAATTATTAATGGTCTTATCATTCTTTTTCAAAGTATCGTGGTCAATCACTTTTTCAAGCTTTGAATAAATTGCCAGGAGTAGAGGAGAAACTTTTGTTAGATTTACTTTAATGGATGTCTTTCCAGGTATAGTTAGAGCTCTTCCTTTAAATGAAATAAAGGGGCTCATGTTATTTTCCATAATTGGTTTTACCCAAAAATTTCCATATTTATCTTTGTTCAATTTAACATCTTTGACATATTTTTCTATATCTTCCACCGAAGTAGAGATTGATTGAAATTTGTCTTTTGTGCTTTGAAACATTGTATTTATTAATGAATAAACTTGCATTTAGTTTAAGTAAAAATTTACCACATAAATATGATAAGTTCTGAAGGATATTTAGAATTTCCAGACTCTCCATATGATAAATTAGAGAATTGTCCGGCTTGTGATAGAGGGGGGCTTAATACAGAATCAGAAACATATAAACAATGTATTTTCTGTGATTATCTTCTAATTAATGATAATAAAAAATATAGAAAAATATATAACTCTTTTAAATTAGGACCAAAAATGAATTACTTTACAAGATTAATAAGAGAGATGAATGTTAAGCATTATGGTGATAATACACCATTTCTTACAAGGGAAGAGACGATTTGTATTGGGGAAATGTATAAGGGTTTAATGATATTTATTATTCAAAATAAATTTAATGGAAATGTTAATACAAGATACTATATAAACAAAATAATGGATTATTTTGAAATTAAACCTGAACTCAGGATAAAATATAGAGTTTCTAAAATAACTCAAAAAAAGTTAGATGCCATGTTTTCCAAATATATAAATGAATGATTTTTTACCCGTTTGGGAAAATAAGATAAAATTTAATAACCATAAAAACATTCCAAATTCATTGAGATGTCTAATAGTTGGTTCAAGCGGATGTGGAAAAACCTGTTTGCTTTTAAAGATGCTCCTTACCCCCAACTTTTTAGATTATGATAATTTAATAATTTTTACAAAGTCAAGTTTTCAACCCGAGTATCAACTACTCTCACAGGGTTTTAATGCAGGTCTTACAAAGGAAAACATTATCGGTTTATTTAAACTTCAAAACAAACTAAATGATTTTAATATTGAGGATATAATACAACTATTTTGTTATACACAGGAACCTAACCCAAAACCCATAACTTGTATTCTCAGTGATAATACGGATGATATACCTTCACCTCAAGATTTAGATAAATCAGAAAAGAACCTCGTCATCTTTGATGATTGTGTTAATGAGAGAAACCAAACAGTAATGGATAGCTACTATACAAGAGGGAGACATTCTTCTTGTAATTGTATTTATCTTAGTCGGTCATATTTTCAACTCCCCCGGCGCTCAATAAGAAACAATGCTAATACTTTTATTTTATTTAAGTTAAATTCAATAGATGTAAATAATTTTTGGAGAGATAATTGCTCTACGTTATGTAGTAAAAAAGAATTTGAAAATTATATGAAACACACGATTGGAAAATATAAATATATTGTTGTGAAACAAGATGAGATACTAAATGATATTTTTCAATACTAAATGAATGCAGAAGAAAGAGAAAGAAAGTTTAAGGAACATCAACAATTAGTTTCAAAAGTTGTTAAACAACAGGAAGAGATAAAGAAGAAATGGAGACAGAAACTAACTGGTGAAGAAGCCTTTGAAAGAAAACAAGAGAAATTTTTTAAACCGCTTTTAAAAACTCAACACCCTACAGTTCCCACGGTAGAATTTACTCCAAAAAAACTTCAAATGCTCAAAGATTTTAGTCAGATAACAAAACAAGAACTTGGTGAATTAGAATATGATGACGAGGGATTATTTCGGAAACTTGAGGAGGTAAATCAACCCCCTAATTATGTTGTGGAAGCTCTTCAAAACAATGAATATTCGGTGGGTTCAAAAACCAGAGCAGGTCTCATTCCAACAGAAGAACCAGCAGTGTTTCATCTTGTGGAAGAAAAGGTATTGATATTTAATGATGAATTGATGTTCTTGAGTTCTACTCAACCAAATGTTAAATTAACTCCAAGATTAATGTTTCTTCTAACAAACCCCGGATTCAGCGGTTCAAAATATTTTGAGGAACCACTTGATATGGAAAGAGAGGAAGATAGAAAGTATATTGAGTTGCTAAATGCACTTGATTATGGAGTTTCTGTTGCTGGTAAAAGTAAGAAGAATGAGAAGGAGAAACATATTATTGATGCTTTAAGTAAGCTTGGTTCAGGTGTTAGTTTTCTTCCAAATGACCCATCACAATTAGTTAATAGGCTATTATTGTTGTTAGGTAGTAAGAAGGCTGGAAACAACAATTGTTTTAATGAAGCCTCAGCCATTTTAGATCAGTTGATGAACATGAAAATAATTAATAAATGTCAGTACAAAGATATTTTATTAGATATTAAATAAGATGAGAAGCACAATTCTTAGTTTTAATTTCACAACGAGCGATTACACAGCTTCATTCCCTTACCCACTACAACTTGACCCCCTTACCTCATATGAGGCATCTTTATTGTCAATGGAAACTTATAATACCTTGTTTAATATCACAGAGAAAAACAACAAGTTTAGTTATAATCCAGGAAGTGGATATAAAACTATAATCGTTTCACCCGGAGCTTACGAGATTTCTCAAATATCTTCTGAAGTCTCTCGCCTTATGAAAGAAAAAGGTGATGAACCAAAAAATATTGTAATAGATATTCAAAAACACACTTCAAAATCAACTATTAAACTTAAAAATAATTATAAAGTTGATTTCTCGATTGAAAATTCGTTCAGAGAGCTATTGGGTTTCTCTTCAAAAAAGATTGAAACTAACGGGACGTTTTACAGTGATAATGTTATCCAAATATCCTCCGGTATAAATTCAGTATTAATTCATTGTGATTTGATTGATGGTGCTTATAACGATGGAATAAGAACAAATACAATATTTTCATTCAGTGCATACTCAACCCCGATTGGTTATAAATTTAATATGGAACCAAAAAATCTTGTCTATTTACCTGTGTCAGGAAAAACCATATACAGAGTAAATTTTAGGATAACCGACCAAGATAATCGTATGATATCCTTTAATGATGAAATTATATCCATCAGAATACACCTACGTGAAGTTTTTCAATAAATAAATAATGGTTATTGTGAGAAAACACGAGTTGGGAAAATATAAAATAATTACAGGGGAGGGCATGTACCTTTCATCATACTATACAATGGGTAAAGGATACTATAAACCTAAGAGAGAACGGGGTGTTGGTCATCAATTTCGAAATAAAGGAGATGGTATAATTGATACTCTAATGGGTATTGGTTCAACCATCCTTAAACATAAAGACCTAATTGGTTCAACTGCTTCTGCCGTGGGTTCAGTTGCGGGTGCTATAAAGAGTATAAAAGATGCTCAAAAGGAGTCTCATAAATTACAAGCAATCAAAGAAATAAAAAAAGGTAAAACTCAACTATCTTCACAAGAACGACAAAAAATCATTAAAATACTTGGGTCAGGGTTTCAACGATTTTAATACTATATAAATACAAGTATGGAAGCGATTGATAGTATCTATGATTTGGATGATACGATTATCATTTCAAACTCCACTAAAAAGGAAGACTATTTTAAGGTAAATGCTATTACAGGAACAGACTGGAATTTAAACGGAACAAAAAGTTTTGAAATAAATAATCAACAAACTTACTTGAATATAGCTGATAGTTTCTTGCTGTGTAAATTTAAATTCACTAAGGCTGCGAATAATACTAATGCTACACTCGTAAATGATTTCTTCTGGAAAATGTTTGATAGTGTTCGCCTGTATATTGGAACACAAGAGGTTGAAGCGGTTGATTATGTCTCTGCTACATCTGAAATGATGAAATTTACACTATATTCGTTTAGTGATAGAATGGGTAAGGGAGCTGTTGAAGGTTTTATTCCTGATATGTCAACGGGAACAAATGCTGACCCTGGTTATAGTCAAAGGAAGGCAATGTATAATGATGACACAAAACCAGAGAATAGTTTTACCGTAGCAGTACCTCTGAAAGGTATATTTGGATTTTGTGATTATGACAAAGTTTTGTATGGTCTTAAAATTAGATTTCAACTACAAAGGAATGATAATGTAAATAGGTTGCTTTTTGGGGATGAAAATGCTTTTGGAGACAACAATAAATTTGTTATTAATGATTTGTGTTGGTATATCAGTGAATATACTCCTAATCTTAAAACGGAAGAGATGTTAAATAGAAGACTTAACTCAAAGAAACCGCTAAATGTATCATACCTTAAAAGAAGATGTCAACACGTTAAACTGGAACACACTACCTACACTTGGAATTTGGGTGTTCTTCAAGGAAAGCCACGATACCTCTGGCTCATTTTTAAAAAACCAGATGGAGAGGACGGTACTAATAAGAATAATGCCCTGAGTGATAATGCTAAGGTGAAACAACTTCGGGTTTCACTTGATGGTACATTTTATCCACGAGATAGATTGGAAATTGATTGGGAAAAAAATGATTATGCGGAAGCCTACAAGTCCTACCAAAAGGTGTGTGAAAGCAACGGTAATAATGATCCTATTTTGGATATGGTTGCATTTAAAAAACTTTATACAATCTATACAATTGACCTGAGTTCTCAAAAAGAAACTATAAAGTCTAATAGAGTGGATACTTCTCTATACATTGAAAGAGGAGAGAATGAAGAAGTTGATGCTTATTGTTTACTTTTGGAGGAAACAGAATTGCAGATTAATACAGATAATGGTGTTATGATTAATATCACATAGGTTTTTCTCATAAATAAATGGTTGGGGTATATGTTAATCAAATCAATCTTAATAAATTAACATCTTGTATTCAAAATCAAAAGCCTTGTATTATTAATGTTAATACAATTCAAAGAAAAGGAGCTGTAAGAATTGATGTTTTACTCACACACACACAAGTAAAAACACTAAATGATACTGGTTCACTTAAAATTAAAATGACAAAACCTATGTTGAAGAAATATTCAACACGGGAAACGAGTGGAGGATTTCTCCCATTTCTAATTCCTTTACTTGCTGGTTTAAGTGCGGCGGGAGCATTGACTGGTGGTATTTCAACAGCGGTAAAAACTGCTAACGAAAGGAAGGCACAACTTAAAGCTCAAAAAGAATTGGAAAGACATAACAAGGAGTTGGAGAAACAAATTAGTGGAAGTGGTGTAATTGTGGATTTTACTCACCCACTGCCTGATAAAGTTAGATTGTTGGTTGGAGAAATGCTTTCCTCTATCGCTCAAGCGGGTGTTAAACTAACTAAACGAGGTAATGGATTGTATCTTTCTCATAAATAAATGGATAAATGGTTTAAACAATTTGGAAAGAATACAACGTCAAATATAGAACTAGCTAAGTATTGTAAAACACTAAAAATTGATAATGTGGTTATTTGTATGAGAGATGAATTAATACATATAAATAAGAATACAAAGAATATTATTATGAATTTAGACACACAGAATGGTTCTCATTGGGTTTGTATTCATAATAGTCAGGATAAATATTATTTTGATAGTTATGGTATGCCACCACCTGTTGAAGTAATACAATTCTTACAGAATGGTGTTTATCAAACATTTCAAGTTCAAGAAATTAATTCTAAATGTTGTGGTCAATTATGTTTATATGTATTATTTCAACTCAACAATAATGAAAATTTTTATGATATCGTTTTTAATCTAATATAAATGACTTATGTTGGAAAAGATGGTTCTATCTTTGGAAAATCCTCTCAGGATATTGATTTATCAAATTATTATACAAAGGCACAGGCTGAACGACAAAAATATAGTGTAAGTAAAAATATTAATATGAAGAATACTTATAAATTAATCAATTATCCAAACCCTACAGATGCGAATGACTTAATTAGATTTAGTGATTTATCACAATATATATTTTTTAAAGAAAACAGCACGTTTTGTGAAACAAGTAAAATTTACAACCACAACATCTGGTTATACTAACCATACACCTTTCCTCATTGAATTTAACCACCTACTTACAATTGAATTTTATAAAGAAGGACATATAGTTAATATGAGAATTAATAAATGGGGGTATGATATGCCTGATTTTGGGTATAATTGGTCTTTTTCAATAAACTTAGAAGACCTACATGATTTGAATCAGTCTCGTAAAGAAGAATATTATCCACTTGGTGAGGATGAGGAGTTATGTGGAAGTACAATTAGTAAACAACGAATACATGATTTTAAGAATAAAAAATCATATGACAGCAAAACAATAGTTTATATAACAAAGAAGGATGGTAATGAGATAAGGATAGAAAGCCGAGGAATACAAACCGATTTGGTAGTGGGAAGATGGGGTGGTATTACCTGTCATAATATTAATCTCACATATATTTCTGATACATAAATGGCAGGAAGAAGACTACAAGAGAATTATAATTTTTGTATTCAGGGATACCTACAAGAAAAGGGGGCTCGGTTTTACATACCGTACGAATTGGAACATACACATGGAAATTTTGTCATTAAAAACTGGCCTTATACTGATATTGCTAAACCCACAAATAGAGACTTGTTAAAAATATTAAATAAAAATGAACTTCTCAAAGTTATGAAATATAAAACTCTTTTAGAAATCGTCAACAAATCTTATTGGTATCCTATTATGAAAAAAATAATTATAGATACAAGAATATCTGAAAATCCAGATGAGTACATGTATAATATTCTTTGGGGCTCAAACTCAAGGGTTGCAAGGGCTGAGGAAGGAGTTGAAGAAGAGAAGGAGAAGGAGAAGGAGGACGGGGAGGAAAAGTATAAAAAGATGGAAATCAGTGAGATTCGTAAAAGATTGAATGTATTACAGCAAATAAATCAATCTCAACGCACCGAAGAGGAAAATAAAGAAAGAATGACTCTTGTGAAGATATTGGTTTTAAAAACGGCTGAGATGAGTTCAATTTCAGGGAGGAGATTTACACGAGAAAGTGGTGAAGAAGAAGAAGAAGAAGAAGAAGGAAAAGATTATGTGATTGATGATGCTATTGACTTTACTTAGTTTTTATTTGTAAATAAATGGAGGAGAGAGTGAAGGCATTCCTTAGGATTCTTTATGTTTTAAAAATAAAGATTGAAATGTATATGTTGAAAACCAAAAAGGTTTTGATACTTTGTCGGAATTTTTCTGATAAATAAATATGAGTTATTGTCTCAAATGTAAAAAGAAAACTAAATCTAAAAGTGTATTGTATGTTAAAGCTAAAAATAATAGAGTTTATCAAAAAGGAATATGTCAAGTGTGTGGCTCTAAAAAGTGTCAATTCATCTCTCCTAAAAGAGGAGGAGACATACAAAAGTTTCTGTCAGGAAGTAAATTTACAACAACTGGAATTCCAGGGGAATTACACCTTCCAGGGTATTCTTTCTGTGGTCCAGGAACAAACTTGGATAAAAGATTAGATGAGGCTGACAATCCTAAACCTTGGTCCAGACCAAAAAATAGGGTTGATGAAGTGTGTATGAAGCATGATATGGCTTATGGGGATACCACCACATTGGATGAAAAACATGAAGCAGACAGAGAAATGTTGTATAATTTGTCTTTGATACGAAATCCGACATTGAGAGAGAAAGTTGATAGGTTTATTGTGAAAAAAATGATAAGTGTTAAATTGAAACTTGGTCTTGGTTATTTCCCAAAAAACTATTAAACTCCAATGATGTTATCAAGACTGAGGAGCTTTTGGCTAATGAATTACATAAACCTATAATCACAAAGTTTAAAAGAAGGAAAGTTTATTCTAAATACACCGACCACATATGGTCCGCTGATTTAATCGAACTAAATAATGATAAGGGATACAGGTATGCTTTAACCGTTATTGATTTGAGGAGTAGATTTGCCTGGGTTGTCCCTTTAAAAAATAAAAGGGGTGATACTTTAATGTTAGCCTTTAAGCTAATATTTGATCGGGATAAAAGGAAACCAAAGAAGTTATGGACTGATGAGGGAACAGAGTTCTATAACAAAATATTCATGAAATTTCTTAAGGGGAAGGGTATTAAATTATACAGCACCTTTAATGAAGGAAAGGCAGTTGTTATTGAGCGTTTTAATCGTACTTTAAAAGAGAAATTATATAAAAAATTCACACAACTCGGTTCTCAAAAATGGGTGTATTTAATTCAGGATATTGTAGATAATTACAATAATACAGTTCATTCATCAACAAAATCAAAACCATCAGAAACATTTACAAAATTAGAATATGAAAAGGAGATTAATTTGAGAAAGCCCAAGTTCAAAGTTGGTGATATTGTAAGAATATACAAATGGAAAAGCCATTTTGAGAAAGGTTATACACAAAAATGGACTCGTGAATTATTTAAAATCATTGATGTAATGGATACAGTCCCTTGGACCTACAAATTATATGATTTAAATGGAGAAGAAATCTTGGGTTCATTTTACTCGCAAGAATTACAAAAAACAAAACTGATAAGCCATTAAACAACAACCATCCATATATTAGTGATAAGTTAATGGGGTTAGGGATTTTAAGGGCTACCGCCGCCTTTTTTTATAAATAAATAAATGATAGAACCAAGTACCAACCAGACTAAAGAGTGGAGGTGTAATCAACCTTGGTATATAAATGGAAAACATAACGAATGTGAAAAATATCAAATAGGTATAATTGAAAAGGCAACTGGTAAAACAATTTACAAAACAAATAAGAGAATTAATTTAAATACCGGTGAATTGGGTAAAAAAGATGGAAATATTTTTGAGTGGACGGAAAACTTTGATGGTTGTCAGGAAAATATATACTTTAATTTAAAAATGGTATGTGGCACTGGAGGCGCTCAAACAAGAACATTGAGGGAGGTTTACCATTTTATCTTAGCTCAGTTAAAATATCTTAATAAAGAACCAAACTCAAACATATTTTTTGTTAATGTATTAGACGGTGAGGAGAGTTGTAGGAGAATTAAATTATTTCCCACGCATAAACAAATATTTGTAGGGTCGTTGTGTGAGTGGGCCAGAAGGATCACAGGGGGGTCAAAGATTAAACTGCCAGATGATATGTCAAAAGGTTCGTGGGGACAATGAAGGATTGGTTCCAAGCTGCCTGGTGTATTAGCCCAAGTAGATCAATTGGGTCAATAAGCTCATGGGTCAAAAGGCTCATAGAGTCTTTTGGATTAATAGGGGTGTTTACCGAAAAGTGGGAAATACAGGGGGGTAAACGACATTAGATAGGGATTTCCCATGTTAAATGGAGGTGGTCCAGAAGCAACATTTCTCCCCTACTTATATATATGTTATTTAATTCAATATTAGATAAATATATTTTTATTTTTACATATATTTCAGCAATATCAAGAAAGTTCGGGAAAGAAAATGCTGGAAAACTATTTCTTCCTATTTCTACTTCTTCAAACTTGAAGGCCTTGAAAGACAGAATTGGGAGAAGAGGTAAGAAAAAAAAAGATTATATTAGGGATGGGTTATTAAAGTGAGGTGAATTTTTGAATGAATGTCATACCTCACAGACTCATTTATCTTGTATTATATATCATTGAATTGTTTAAAAAAAAGTTGAAAAAAGTTTTTTTTTTGTTTGTTTTTTTTTTACAAAGTTTGATTTATCTTACTCTAATTCACCAAATGTCCGTCGGTCTGTTCGAAGGTAACGTAAAAACTGCTGAACCGACCGCAAAGATATTTTGGGTGGGTAATCCTGGGACCCCTGGGAGTAAAAGAGGCTATTTAGTTTTCCCAATTTAAGCTTTGGTCTCCAGCATTCAAAGGTTTGGACTCCCGCATAACATTCGTGTTCACATAACGCTCATTGTGACGATGTTCTCATTGTGACGAAATTGTGATGATGTATGTGTTCACGGTAGTGTTTGACGTGACGGAGTGAACGTAATTTCGTAATGTTTTTTGTTTCGGAATCCTTTAATGAACGTTGAATGTTTGATGAACGTTTAATTTTTAATGAACGTTTAATGCCCTTTGATGTCCGGGGCCGCACGCGCGCTCCACTGGACGGGCCAGCGTGTACCTTGCCCTTCGCCGTCATGCTCTGGTAAACCGCTGAGCCCCATCCGTGATGGGGACTGGGGCTTGAGACATTGTCCCACGAACAAGGAATTCCCAGGAAGCACGAGTCATCAGCTCGCGTTGATTAAGTCCCTGTCCTTTGTGCACACCGCACGTCACTACTACCGATCGGATGGTTTGATGAGATCCTCGGATCAGCCCCTGCACGGGCCGTTCTCGGCTCATGCCGGTGCACCGAAAAGATGAGCGAACTCAACTGTCTAGAGGAAGTAAAAGTCGTAACAAGGTTTCCGTCGGTGAACCTGCGGAAGGATCATTATCGGGACAACATGAGAGCGAGTGAGACGCGAGACGTATGTGGTACGTGATCGTCCATGTGCTGTTTAGCCATGTACTGTTTAGATTTTGATGATTTGTGTGTGATATGATTCAATGGATGTTTATATGAATCGTTTAAAATAAAAAAAAACCTTCAATTTCTGATATTTTACCTTTTCATTTGGGCTTCCCAAATGAAGCCCCGCCCATAGGGCGGGCACTGTTGCTGGTATATATAATAATATTTTATTAAATTATTACATTGTTATTTTCTCTCACAGGAAATTGTATCTGAGATGCAATATGAAAATACCACTTTCACCACAACTTGGGGAGAAATGATTGATTTGTTTGAAGACCTTTTGAGCAACCAAGACCCACAGAATGAGTTCTATCCTGATGACCCAGCCAAAGAGTTATACCTTGGAGACTCACTAAATTTGGGAAAAACATTATGAGGTCTGCCTAGATGGTTCTAACTGTGGAGCCGACCTTGGAGACTCACTAAATTTGGGAAAAACATATTATGAGTTCTGCCGAGATGATTCTAAATGTGGAGCCTACCTTGGAGACTCACTAAATTTTATAAAATCAGGAAAAAGAGTTTTGCCTTGGAGACTTTGAAAACTGGTTTCATTTTGGAGACTCTGCTTTATCATCCAAAGAGTCTCCAAGATGGGTCGCACAAGTAATGAACAATGTTTTTTGTTTAATGACGCCATTGAAAATAAATTCAATTATATTTGTTATTTAATTCAGTATTAGATAAGTAATGTATTTTTTTACATATATTTCAGCAATATCAAGAACGTTCGAGGAAGAAAATGCTGGAAAATTATTCCTTCCCATTTCTACTACTTCAAACTTGAAAACCTTGAAAGACAGAATTGGGAGAAGAGAAAAATATATATATTATGTTGGGGTTGGGTTAGGGATGGGATTTTGAATGTGAGGTCAATTTTTGAATGAATGTCATACCTCACAGACTCATTTATCTTGTATTATATATCATTGAATTGTTTTTAAAAAGTTGAATTTTTTTTTTAATTAAAACGGTTTAAAAAACGGTTAAAGCATACTTGTATCCCTTATCATTATTTAATTCAATCAAATCAGCGGACCAGATGTAATCAACACCCTTGGAATAAACCTTCCTTCTTTTAAACTTTGTGATTATAGGTTTATGTAATTCATTAACCAAAAGCTCCTCGGTCTTGAAAACATCATGAGAGCTTAAGAGTTTTTTGAGGGTGAAACACCTGGATAACCAAGACCAAGTTTCAATTTAACACATCAATTTTTTCACAATAAACCTGTCGACTTTCTCTCTCAACGTTGGATTTTCTATCAAAGACAAATTATACAACATTTCTCTGTCGGCTTCATGTTCTTCATCCAATGTAGTGGCGTACCCCGCTTACCCGTACCCAGTTTAGAATAGTGTTACGGATTCGTCCCTTCCGCTGTTGTGGTTTTCATCCACTTGAAACCCTTCTGGTTCTATGTATTATTATTATTATTATTAATGGGGGTTTGAAGGAAATGGCGATTATGGTTATTGTTGTTTAAGGGAAATGGTTATTGTGGTTAAAAGGTTAAAAGCGCTCATGGAAAAACGAGACAGGAAACAGGATCGAGCACCGGAAGACGACGACAGAGAAGAGGAAGAAGGCGTGAGGAAGAAGTGGAAAGACGCGTGTCTTGAAGCTCCGTAACGAGCGTGGTCGAGCGAACGTCGCGAGGGAACTTTGAGTCTGTGAAAGGAATTTTATGCGATTGGTGTTATCGCGGGAGTATTGAAAAACCTGCATAGTCAGGTATAGGCATTGAGGTTCCGGAGAATCCTCGTCTGGAGGCTCCGGCTCGAGTAAGAGCCGGCCGCCATTTTGACCCTCGCGCGTCGTTCACTGGAAAAGGTTTTTGCCGCGTCAGCTGGTCTCACCCTCCGGTGGTCTGCCGGGGATGGGTGTGCACTAAAGCGGCGTTTGAAATTACACTGCGGTTCGCTGATCGATCGGTGAATGTGCACGTCTGGATCGCGTCTTTGGGATTTCTCTTTCCACCGCCAGTTTGCTGTTGGTTTGGACCACGTGACGGTCCATGCCTTGCCTACACCTCCTTACTCGCTGCATCGCCTCTTCGCCTCTTACAGAGACATTGAGGAGTGTTCTGTTCCATTCGCTGGGAGCGTAGTGAGTTAGGTGATTTCAGTGGTGGTACCATCCTAAGATATATTGATTGTATGGTTGATTGCTATCATTGTTGTATCGTTATCCCTGTGTCATTTTAAATACATTATTGGTTTGTTGATAACTCTCGGTGTGGTTTCCATATTGATTTCAACACGGAATAACATATTTTCCTGCCGTGGCTCCTCCCGGGTTTCGGAGGTATACCGAGACCAGGAGGTCGGGGAGGAACACGGAACAATAGGTACACCGTATCCCTGCACATCGTAAGAGGCGACTAAGGGTTGGTGCCAGGAAGGGCATCCGGCCATAAAAACATTGCCTCAAACAGGGAACCATGATTGTCATGGGGCCCGCAAGGCTAACCCCTGCTCTAGCGGGGAACATGGCCTTAAAAACGATCATTCATTCATTCATTCGTAGTGGTATTTCCATAATCGTTATCGTGCTTCACACACACAACTATTTGGTTTTGGAGGTTTCAACACTATTTGGCCACACACACACAACAATCAACACTATTTGGAGGTTTCGACCAAGGTTTAGGATTGTCAGCCTCATCTAATCTTTTGTCCAGGTTTGTTCCTGGTCCACAGAAAGAATACCCCGGTCGGTGTAACTCCCCTGGTATTCCAGTTGTTGTAATTTTACTCCCAGACAAAAACTTTTGTATATCTCCCCCACTTTTATGCTTAGAAATGAATTGACACTTTTTAGAGCCACACACCAAACGTATTCCCTTTTGATAAACTCTATTATTTTTACTTTTAACATAGGATATATTTTTAGTATTAGTTTTCTTTTTACACTTCACACAATAACTTATTTATTTATGATAAAAATCCACACAGTGCAAAAACCTTTTTGGTTTTCAACATATACATTTCTATCTTGATTTTTAAAACATAAATAATTCTTAGAAATGCCTTCACTCTCTCCTCCATTTATTTACAAATAAAACTAACTAAAGTCAATAACACCAACATCATTAACCACATAATCTTTTCCTTCCTCTTTATCCCCACTTTCTCGTTTAAATCTCCCCCCTGATATTGGTGGCGTCTAGTAATATTTTCACTAGACTTTGTTATTCTTTATTTTCTGCAGTGTGGCCGGCATGCCTTGGCCTTGGGCCCAAACCTTGCGTGGTAAAAACACAAGCCTGGGGCCTTCCACCGCTGGGCCGTATTGGCGGCCGCGATGGTGTCCGCCAGTGGCGCAGGCTCGACGGGGCCGGGGTCCCATGCAGCCGCACTACATTGCTGTCTGGCGGAGAAATACTTGTCTGCTTCCCTGGCCAGGGTGCGGAAATCCTTAAGACGAGTTGGCCAGGGCTGTCCGTACCTGACCTGGCAGCTGTTGCAGGAACAGTTATTTGAAGAGGAAACATGGCCGGTGGCTGCCCAGGAGAGACAACATGTGGTCCATCAGCTCCGACGGCTTGGAGTCATCCAGCCTGGGTAGAGAATGTAGCTGGCGCGCACGCTCGGCCTCAGTGAGCTCGAAGGTTACGAGCAGCAGTGCCTTTAGCATCTCGTACTTGCAGCCCTTCGGAGGATCCTGGAGAAGGCTCACCACTCTGGTCGCAGTGGAGCCGCTGAGCGCAGACACAACATAATAATACTTCGTGTCGTCCGCAGAAATGCTCCGAATGGTGCATTGGGCCTCAGGTTGTGCGAACCAAACGGCAGCTTGTCGTTCCCAAAACTCCGGCAGTTTAATCGAAACTGCGCTTGTCGCCATGTTCGTTTGAAGCTCCGAGAACGTTCGAGAGCAAGACGGGGTCACCAATGTAGGAGTTGCGGACAACGAGAGGGCGAGACACTTCGTGGCTTGATCAAAGCTCGTTTATTCCAACAGAACTAGACTAATACCGGAACTCACGCATCTTTTATCACACAAAATCACTCTTAAGGGGGCGTGTCTCCAACAACCGAGTGCGCGCCACGCCCATACCATCAATAGCCCCACTGTCCCGTGCCTGTGGATTCTGTCGTAATGGGGTAACCCCAACAATAGAAGTTTCACCCTGTTTAGAGCTAATAGTTTTATCCTCCTTTTTGATAACCTCAGTAGAAAGAGTTTGTTTTTTGATATTTTAACATCTTTCATTACCTCCTCTAGTTTGTTAAAGATCTTGATTTTTCCGTTTCCGGTCCGGTCGTGAGAGGACGCTGGCGTCACTTGCTCGCCGCTTCTCTGACTGGACCATTGTCCGTATCTTGCTTTCCTGGTGGTCGTGGCGGATATTTGGCCATTGAGTCTGCCCTCTGCACGGTCCCGGCTCTGCTCTGCTGCTCCTGGCTTCACCTGCTCGGCTCCTTCGCTGTTTCCTCGGGCTCACTCTCGTGGGTTGTGCCCATTGTTTGCAGCGGCGGTGGTGGCGGTTTGCCGCCGTGATCTTGATTAGCGGCGGCGGTCGTTTGCCGCTGCATTTGCCGCTTTGCCTCCTCAACCTTGGCCTCGTGCTCATCTCTTCGCTCCTGTCTGCCCTCTGCATGGTCCCGGCTCTGCTCCTGGCTTCACCTGCTCGGCTCCTTCGCTGTTTCCTCGGGCCCACTCCCGTGGGTTGTGACGATTGTTTCGCCTCGTCACCCTTGGCCTCGTGCTCGTCCCTTCGCTCCTGCTGGCATGGCTCTGCGGTACTCCGCCGCAAGGCTTCTCCTGCTTAAAACCCACTCCACCCCATCATGCATCTCTGCAATCAAATCGAATGGACTCCTGCGTCGACCCAGGTACATTCACCGTGGCTCCGGTCGTAAGTTTGTTTATTTACAATCAGGTCACTCCATCCCCATCCTCTGGTCGGCTCAGCGCACTCCCACTCATCGTCCCAACACACCTGGTCACAACAACGCACAAAATCGCACCTCCTGTCTGCGAACCCTGGCCAATTCACCTGGATTCATACCCGCCGTACAAAACAACATCAAGCTCACCCTGTTCAATACCCGGTCCCTCAACAACAAATGCCTCATCCTGAACGACTACATCCTGGAAAATAAACTGGACTTTCTTTGTCTCACTGAGACCTGGCAACAACCACTGGACTACTACACGCTCAACCTCACCACACCCAATGGATATTCTTACATCAATAAACCACGCTCGGAGGGCCGAGGTGGTGGAATTGCCGTTATTCACCGACAAGACATCAAGACCAACCTCATCTCCATCTCATCTGCTCCATCATTTGAACACCTGGCTTTTAAACTCTCTGGTCACACACAGTCAGTCATGGCTGTTGTCTACCGCCCTCCCAAACCACACCCATCATTCCTGTCTGACTTCTCCTACTTTCTGACCCAGCTATGTTCCCTCTCCCCCTCAATCCTCCTCCTTGGTGATTTCAATATCCACATGGACTCCACTGACTCCACGCTAACCACTGACTTCACTGATTTACTCACCTGCTTTAACCTCACTCAACATGTCAACTTTCCTACCCATAACCGTGGTCACATTTTGGACCTTGTCTGCTCTACTGGACTAATTTTGCACCATCTCTCTGGCTCCGACCTCACTCTCTCTGACCACCTAGCCATCACTCTGACCATCAACATCCCCACCCCAGCACCAAGGCATTATCGCACTATCAACTTCCGTAAGCTAAACACTCTTTCACCTACCTCATTCTCATCGACCCTCTCTGAAAAAATGTCCACTTCTCCCTTCGTTGACCTCCACACCCCTTCTGACCTCACTGACTACTACAACCACACTCTCTCCTCCTGCCTTGACCAACTTGCGCCTATAAAAACCAAAACAGTTTCTTTCACCCATTCTGCTCCCTGGTTTACCCCTGAACTCCGCCTGATGAAAACTCGTGCTCGCCAACTTGAAAGACTCCGCAATAAAACAGGTCTCACAGTTCACTCCCAGGCCGACAAGGACCACATACAACACTATAAAGATGCCCTCTCCCGCGCCCGCTCCGCCTACTACTCTCAAATTATCCACTCTGGCTCCGGAAACCCAAAAGCACTCTTCTCTACAATAAACAAACTCCTCAGCCCCCTGAACACCACCACCCAGTCATTCACAATAGACAACTGCATCTCCTTCCTTTCATTCTTCCAATGCAAAATTGAAAACATCTACAACAGCTTGACCACCGCCGCACCCGCTCCCCATCAAACCACCTGCCCCCCCCTTATCCTGCCATCCCCTGTCTCAATTCTCCCCAGTCTCCCCTACTGACCTCTCTGAACTCCTCATCGGAATGAAAACTGCCACCTGCACTCTTGACCCCATCCCCTCCAGCTTTGTCAAGGCCTCCCTTCCTGCTCTCTCTCCACTTATCATTGCAACAATAAACTCCTCCCTGTCTACAGGCATCGTCCCACCATCCCTCAAAATTGCTGCTGTTACCCCCATTCTGAAAAAACCTGGACTAAACCCTGACACCCTAAATAACTTCAGACCCATCTCCAACCTACCCTTTCTGTCAAAGGTTTTGGAACGCGCTGTAGCCACTCAACTCAAACATCACCTCTCTGCCAATAACCTGTATGAAACATTCCAATCCGGATTCCGCTCCAACCACAGTACTGAAACTGCTCTCCTCAAAATCACCAACGACCTTCTCCTCTCCTCTGACGCTGGCAACCTCAACATTCTCATCCTCCTCGACCTCAGCGCCGCCTTTGACACCATCGATCACACCATCCTCCTCACCCGACTTGAAACCACCTTTAACATTACCGGCACTGCCCTCTCTTGGATTAAATCATACCTCTCTGACAGACGTCAGTTCATCTCCATCAATAACTGCAAATCCCCCACTGCTCCCCTCCCCCAAGGTGTCCCCCAAGGTTCAGTTCTTGGCCCCCTCCTCTTCATCCTTTACCTGTCCCCCCTCGGTCACTTAATCCGCCGTCATGGTCTCCAATTCCACTGCTTCGCCGATGACATCCAGCTTTTCATCTCCACCAAGTCCATCTCCACCGCCACCCACTCTATCCTGACAAACTGCATCACTGAAATAAAATCCTGGCTTCAAATCAACTTCCTCAAACTTAACTGTGATAAATCTGAAATAATCATCATTGGCCCAAAAACGCTCACCAAGTCCACCCATAACTTTGCCCTCAACATCGACGGTTTCCCAGTATCCACCTCCCCTCACATCCGGAATCTTGGCATCATCTTTGACCAAACTCTCTCCTTCGACAAATACACTAAACAGATCACAAACACAGCCTTCTTTCACCTGAAAATCATCGCCCGTCTCCGTCCATCCCTCTCCTCCGTGGCTGCAGAAACCCTCATCCACGCCTTCATCACTTCCCGTCTGGACTACTGCAATAGCCTCCTTTATGGTTCACCCTCAACAATCACCAATAAACTCCAATACATTCAGAACTCCGCTGCCCGTCTACTCACCCATTCCCGGACTCGTGACCACATCACCCCCGTCCTTTACAAGCTTCACTGGCTCCCCATCTCCCAGAGAATCCAGTACAAAATCCTCCTCTTGACCTACAAAGCCCTCCATAACCTGGCCCCATCCTACCTGGCTGACCTCCTCTCCAGACACACTCCCACCCGCAACCTCCGCTCTGCTGGTACCAACCTCCTGACCCCCCCCCCCATCCGGACCAAATTTAGATCCTGGGGGGACAGGGCCTTCTCCATCGCTGCTCCCACCCTCTGGAACTCGCTACCTCACACCATCAGAGACTCCTCCTCACTCACCACATTCAAAACATCACTCAAGACCCACCTGTTCAACACTGCATTCAACATTTAACCCACAGCATCTAACCCCTGACTATCTCCTCTCCTTCTCCCTCCTTTGTGCTTTGAATATTTCCCTATTGATTCTTCTTTTTTTGCAATTGTTTTTATGTTTTGCTATGCATTATGTTTTGCACTCTGTCAAAGCGTCTTTGGGCTTCCTGAAAAGCGCTATATAAAATAAATGCATTATTATTATTATTATTAATAGTGGTGAAACTTTTGTTATAACTACTCTAATTGATGGCTTCCCAAAGACAGAGAATGCTCTTCCTTCAAAAGGGATTGAGAAGCTCATATTATCTTTCATAATAGGTTCAATCCAAAAGTTATTGTAATCATCTTTGTTCAATTTTACATCAGTGCAATATATTTCAGTATCCTTTTTAAATGAGGAAATTGATTGACATTTGTCTTTTGTGTTTTGAAACATTGTATTTATTAAGTAAAAAAGTTACAGGGTTAAACAGTCTCCTCCAAAATAAAAATTGTAAAATAAGGTCTAAAACCTGAAACAGTCTCCTCCAATGAGCCATACTAATTTGGATCTGTGCCAAGAACTGATTTTTATTTTAAGCACAGAATTACTTATGAAAGAGACCATTCTTAAGTGGTTGAAATCATTGATACTATTTCATTTTAAGCGAAGAAATATCTATAAATTACCCCGACATTTTTAGTTTAAGCGAAAAAATATCTATAAATTACCACGAGATTTTCATCGTTTTTTTACTATATAAATATGGTGAATACAACGTGTTGCGACGTTTGTAATCGTGAATATCATAAGCGTGCTTTGGCACGTCATCTAAAAACAAAAAGGCAGACGAAATGCGGGAGAACAACCGCCAGAATCTAATGTTAAACACTGTGATGTCTGCTCTGGGGATGTCTCAAAGGTATGTTATAACAAACACCTTCGCACAAAAAAGCATGGACGAAATGCAGGAGAACTACCTCCTGTGTCTAATGTTAAACACTGTGATGTATGCTCTGAGGACATTAAATGGGGAGGCTTTAAATCTCACCTTCAATCACACAAACACAAGAAGAAGGAAGAGTCAGTTAGATACTCTATTAAAAACTCTGATGGAGCATTTAAGGGACATATTATTAAGATAAGGGTTTTTGAGTTTGGAACTCCTGGACCAAAATCAATAGCTGATGCGATTGAGATGGTTAAACCTGCTGTTGAAACACTTATAAAAGATACGTTGACTGAGATGAATACTTTAAAGTTTTATATGGGGGTAAAAATGGGTATGGCAAAAGATGGTGTTGAAGAAACTCCTTATATGAGAACAGCCCCTCACTTTATCACATCATTCCAAGATTTCTTGTCATCAGGTGTTTATGGTGAACTTATAAAACAGGAGCAGGATGTACACTACCGGTCAAAAGTTTTAGAACACCTCAATTTTTCCAGTTTTTATTGAAATTTACACAGTTTAATGTCTCAATGTACTCTGAAATTAAGCATAGAACAAATAAACAATTGGAGATAAAAAAGAAATCATAGAATCATTTTGTTTAACAAAATTTAATTTACATTTTTGATTCGGCAAAGTAGCCACCTTGTGCAGATATCACCGCCGAACACACTTGTGGCATTCTTTCTACAATGGAAATCAAATATTGTTCGGGAAGTTCTTCCCAACACTGTTGCAGAAGTTCCCACAAATGTGTTGCACTTGTAGGTTTCTTTGCTTTCACCCTTCTGTCCAGTTCATCCCAAACCAGCTCGATGGGGTTTGAGTCTGGAGAATGTGCTGGCCATTCCATGATTTGAAGCTTTCAGTCTTGTTCTTTTCCTCGAAGGTAGTTTTGACATAGCCTGGAGGTGTGTTTGGGGTCATTATCTTGCTGTAGGATGAACTCTTGACCAACTGGGCATATACCACAGGGTATTGCATACAACAACAACAATAACTTAAAATGTAAGGCCATTTTCCCTGCGAGAGCAGAGGTTAGCCTTGCGGTCCCCATGACAGTCTTCTCCATTTTGCCCTATTTTCTGCATCTCTCCTTGTTTAACCCCCTTGCCCGCATTTCTTCTTCTACCATTTTTAGCCAAGTCTTTCTCGGTCTTCCCTGTCCTCTACTTCCTTCTACATTCATTTCCATCACTCTTCTCAACCAGTCACTTTCATCCTTCCTCAACACATGACCAAACCATCTCAACCTGTTCCTCTTCACAGCATCAATCACAGGCTCTATTCCCATCATCTTTCGCAATTCATCATTTGTCTTCCTCTCTCTCAACGATATGCCACACATCCACTGTACCATTCGCATTTCCACCCTTTCCAGCCTTCGTTGCTGCTCTACATTCATGACCCATGTCTCGCTCCCATAAATCATAACACTTCTCACACATGCAGCATACACCTTTCCCTTCAACTTCGACGACACTCCCCTCTTCATCAGCACGCCACTCAGTTCCCGGAACTTCTTCCATGCACATCTCACTCTCGCAACCGTTGCCGAGTCTGATCCACCTTCTCCATTCAACATGTCTCCGAGGTAGCAAAATGTTTTCACACCTTCCAGCTTCATGCCATGTCCAAGATCCAACTCAACATTTCCTCCATCTGCAGCTCTCTCTGTGCACACCTTACATTTGAATGCAGCTGCCACACTGGTTAATGACCCTCTCAGACCACTACATTTTTGATGAACCCACTCAGCACACATTGTACATTGAATGGAGTTCACTCCGACACCCTTCCTGCACACAGCACATAGCCACTTCCCAGTTGTTTCCACCTCACCAGTTGTTTCATGGGGTGTACTTACTTTTTCCACATGCGAAATTTGCATTTATGTTTGTTTAAATTATACAATGGACTACAAAATGTAAATGTTTCATGATATTTGTCATATTATATCACCTTTATCTATCAATATTGTTGAAATGAAGATCAAATGGCTGTATGTTGAAATATGTTGAAAAAGTCAAAACTTTACAAGGGGTGTACTTACTTTTTCACATGACTGTGTACATGAAGAAATATATCAAAATATATGCACACTTTATAACTCTTCAAAATGTTATTACCCAAATCTGATGGGCTGGCTTAATGGCCTCATGGATAAGGCATCAGAATCCCAAGCTTGGGAGTGTAGGTTTGAGTCCCATTTGGGTTGAATAATTATTTTCTTCTTACTTTTTGAAGTATTTTATATCGTCTTGAATAATGAAAGGGAGGCACGAAGGCGCCTCTGCCTTTATATGGGATCGTTTCACTGTATGCAACTTTAACATGGGGACTGAAAATTCGTTTGTCAGCTTCTACTGGTATATTAAATATCTGTAAATATACATTTATACACACTTTATACCCCTTTAAAATGTTAAAAATAAATAAATTATAATGTGCTGGCTCAATGGCCTAATGGATAAAGTATCAGACTCTAAAGCTGGGGATTGTGGGTTTGAATCCCATCTGTGTTGAATATCCTTTCCCCTTACTTTTTCAAGTATTTTGTATTGTCTTGAATAAAGTCTTGTACAATGAACAAATGCATTTTGTTTGTATTTAAAATGTATCTTGTGAAAAATGTCAGGGGCATAGAAAAGGCCCCTTTATATGGGATGTGCCATGTGGCACATCATTGTTGATCATTGTTGATCTGGAGAAAGCATTCGATAGGGTTCCACGCAAAGTAGAACCCGATCATGTGAGGGCATTGAGGAAGTTGACATGGGCATTGAGGAAGTTAGGAGTGGAGGAATGGTTGATCAGAGTAGTGATGGCAATGCACGAAAGAGCGCGCACAGCTGTAAGGACAAAGGACGGGAACAGTGATGAGTTTGAGGTGAAGGTGGGAGTGCATCAGGGGTCGGTACTAAGTCCACTACTATTTGTAGCTGTGATGGAGATGCTGGCTCAGAACGTAAAGGAGGGTTTACCGTGGGAGTTGTATGCAGATGATCTGGTGTTGATTGTGGAAAGTATGGATGGACTGAAGGAAAAGATGAACAAGTGGAAGGAATGTATGGAGACAAAAGGTCTGAAGGTAAATATAGGAAAGACGAAGGTGATGGCGAGTGGTAAATAAAGCATGTGGTGAGGTGGAAAGATCTGGGAAGTGGCCATGTGCTGTGTGCAGGAAGGGTGTCGGAGTGAACTCCATTCAATGTACAATGTGCGCTGAGTGGGTTCATAAAAAATGTAGTGGTCTGAGAGGGTCATTAACCAGTGTGGCAGCTACATTCAAATGTAAGGTGTGCACAGAGGGAGCTGCAGATGGAGGAAATGTTGAGTTGGATCTTGGAGATGGCTGGAAGGTTTGAAAACATTTTGCTACCTAGGAGACATGCTGAATGAAGAAGGTGGATCAGACTCGGCAACGGTTGCTGGAGTGAGATGTGCATTGAAGAAGTTTCGGGAACTGAGTGGCGTGCTGACGAGGAGGGGGGTGTCGTTGAAGCTGAATGGAAAGGTGTTTGCTGCATGTGTGAGAAGTGTTATGATTTATGGGAGCGAGACATGGGTAATGAGCGTAGAGCAGCAATGAAGGCTGGAAAGGGTGGAAATGTGAATGCTTCGTTGGATGTGTGGAGTATCGTTGAGAAAGAGGAAGACAAATGATGGGAATAGAGCCTGTGATGGACTGATGGATGCTGTGAAGACAAACAGGTTGAGATGGTTTGGTCATGTGTTGAGGAAGGATGAAAGTGACTGCTTGAGAAGAGTGATGGAAATGAATGTGGAAGGAAGTAGAGGACAGGGAAGACCGAGAAAGACTTGGCTAAAGATGGTGGAAGAAGAAATGCGGGCAAGGGGGTTAACAAGGGGAGATGCAGAAAATAGGGCAAAATGGAGAAGATTGTCATGGGGACCGCAAGGCTAACCCCCACTCCAGCAGGGAAAATGGCCTTAAAATGCCTGTTGTTGCCATGTGGCAAACAATAGAAAAGAAGGGACATTCTTGGGTAAAATGCCAGGGGCAGAGAAAAGGCACCTATATATGGGATGTGCCATGTGGCAAAGGAGAGAAAAGAAGGGACATTCCATAGCTTATAGAAAATGTCGAACAACAGAAAAGAAGGGACATTCAAAAATCTCATGTGCTTGCTGTAGGCCTACTACCCTTGTGTTCTGAGGAGGAACCAAGTAATGCTCAAGAAAAATTCATACAAAGGGGTGCCCGACATCTGGCAAATAAAATACATTTACTTCTTCATGCAG
Organism: Myxine glutinosa; assembly: GCF_964187855.1. NCBI lineage: Eukaryota > Metazoa > Chordata > Myxini > Myxiniformes > Myxinidae > Myxine > Myxine glutinosa. Next base: position 16,601,177 of record NC_136269.1, on the reverse strand, counting down.
CTGTATGAATCTAATTGGCGCCCCTTTGCTGAAAAGCATCGATTCATAAGCTTGCACCAAACAGTAGGGACAAGTTGGCTAAAGATGCCAACTTTCGGAGATCTCGCGAGATCACGGCGAGGTCACGTCTTTTCGAAGCTGCTCCATGCGCTCACGCTTTCGAAGCTAAGTGATATTTCTCAATTGTGTTTTTGTCGAGACTGTATCTATCTTTCGGTGTATGTACCTATAGCGTATCTTTTGGAAAATTTTCGGTGCTAATTTTTCGTACATGTATACACAATCGTCGGTTAATGGTATCGAGTATTCTGCGGCCTAGTACTCGTAGGCTTAGACTACCGTACCGTCTCCGACCTTGTGGTTTGTTTTTCTCTCAGCGATTCGTCGAATGCGCTGAAATTATTTTCGTTCTCTGTTTCGTACCAGTCGTTCACCCCGTACCTCCTTGTTTAATATCTGTACTCACAAAAAAAAAAAAAAAAAAACCCCAAAAAAATATTTCCTTCCCAGGTCTTATTCGTTTATTTGTTGTTCTTTTTGTTCGTTCGCTCTTCGTTCGCGATCACGCGGTTAGAAATGTATAATCTCTCCCCTGAACAACTATTTTCTCTCATATATTATAACACCCTTTTCTTCTTTTCCTACAAAAGGATGCTTTCGTCTTGCTCACCAAATCTATTCATTCCAAAAAATATATATAATACCATCTCTTACAGTTCCTCCTTTCTACATTCCCTAAACTATCCAGAACTCCATCCCTCCTCCAGTGTCCTCAAACGTATTTTTGACTCGAAGGTCTCAAACTCATTTTGCAAAAAATGTTCGTTTCTCATGAATCATACACTTTTCAAAATCCAATCTCACCCCTCCCCTCCAAATCCTCCCCATCACCCATCCCTTTCAAATCTCCCCCCTTGCCCCTTCCCTCCCCTCCCTCCTAAACTCCTCCCACACCCCTCCCCTCCGAGACTCTCCCTCGCTCCTCCCCTCCTAGACTCCCCTCTCACCCCTCCTCCTCAAAGCATCCTCCCTGCTTCTTCCTCCTTCCAACTTTCACCTTCATCTCCCCAAACCTTCTGCCTTGCTCTTCCCCCTCCTCAAATAACACCTCACTGTGCCTCACCCAATCTCCATCAAACCTTTTGTCCGCCCCATTCTTCCCTTTCTCCAAGCTATTCTGAAATCTCTGACACACCTTCAACAGCTCTCCCTACCTCTTCCTCCTCTTCCACATCTTACCCTACCCCTCCCTCCCCCTGTTCTGGACCCGATGCTCCCCCTTCCTCTTCATTAACGGTATGGACCTCAAACATCCGGGGCCTTCGCTCAAACTTGACTGACCTCTCCATACAGGTTGCTTCTGTCAAACCAGACGTGATCTGCTTAACAGAAACTTTCCTCCTTCATGATGTCTCTGATGCCTTGGTATCTCTCCCAGGTTACTCCCTCCTCCGGTATGATAGACCTGAGCCTCGTCCTGGAGGTGGGGTTGCTATCTTTATAAAAAACTCTCTTCCTCACTCGCCCTCCACTGCCCTCTCTCCACCTCACCCCCAGGAATACCTTTGGCTACGGCTTCGCCTTCGCTCCCACCTTTTGTTCATATGTGTGTTGTACCGTCCACCAATCAGCGATGACTCCATCTACATCTCACTGTCTGATAATATGGACCAACTTCTATCTACCCATCCCAACTCTCTCTTCCTCATATGTGGTGATTTCAATTGTCACCATGCCAGTTGGCTGGGTGTGGGTACCTCTCTCACCAGCCATGGCTCTTCAGCAAAGGACTTCTGCGACTCACTGGGACTGACACAATCTGTCAATTTCCCGACCCGGATCTCAGTCAACGGAGCATCTTCTCTTCTGGATTTGGTTATGACAAACTTCCCTGAAAATGTCTGCTGCTCTTCTTCTGCTCCAATCGGCTCATCTGATCATGTGCTTGTCAAAGTGGACATCTCTCTGACCATTCTCAGAGAGCCTCCTCAGCGTCGACGAGTCTGGCATTTCACTCAGGCCAACTGGCACGGTCTTCAAGCAGCCATCAATCATCTGGACTGGTCTCCCATCTCTACCGCCTCTGACATCAACTCATCCTGGGAATTCTTTCAAAGTAAACTGCTCTCTCTCATGCACAGATTTATACCATCTCGTCTTCAGTTGTCATACCCTTCCTCCCGTCCATGGTACACGGAATCTTGTGGTGAGGCTGTTGCCCTGAAACAACTTGCTTTCGTCTCCTGGAAAGCAAATCCAACGGAAGGAAATCTCATTTCCTTTCACAAAGCCCGAAACAAGTGTGTGTCCACCCTCAGGAGAGCCAGGAAACAATATCTCACCATTCTCAAGACCGAACTCTCTTATCTGTCTCACTCTTCCAAATCCTGGTGGCGTCTGGTCAAATCTGTTTCTGGTGTTTGTTCCCCCTCCATCCCCTCCCTCACCTCAAACGGCTTAACGGCTGACTCCGCACGTGAAAAAGCTGAATGCCTCAACTCTGTGTTTGCCTCTAAATCTTGTGTCCCAAACCCATCCCTCTCTGTACCCACCGTACCCAGTCGTACCCAGCTGCTCCTGGACTCTGTGTCCTTTCCTCCTGACAAGGTGGAAAAGTTTCTGTCAACCCTCGACTCTGATTCTGCAACTGGTCCTGACGGCATCAGCCCACGGGTCCTAAAATCATGTTCTTCTGCTCTTTCACTCCCTCTTTCTGTTCTCTTCACCCTCTCTTTTGCTCAAGGTCATCTGCCATCTGCTTGGAAATCAGCCAACATCACCGCTTTGCACAAAAAACGTGCAAAAACAGATCCCAGCAACTACAGACCAATCAGCCTTCTCCCAATTATCAGCAAAGTCATGGAATCCATCATTGCTTCAGATATTAAATCTTTCCTCTTCTCCAATGGCTTGATCTCTGATCATCAATTTGGTTTCAGACCTGGTCACTCTACTCTGGACATGCTGCTTCTGCTTTCTCAACAATGGATGGAGGTCCTCAACGCCAAACAGGAAATTAGAGCTGTCTCCCTTGACATTTCACGTGCCTTCGATACGGTCTGGCACCCTGCCCTGCTCTCCAAACTCTCCTCCTTTGGTATCCATGGAAATCTCCACGCATGGCTGGCGGACTTCCTCTCTGGTCGTAGTCAACGTGTGGCCCTGAATGGGTTTCTCTCATCTCCTCTTCCTGTTCAGGCTGGAGTTCCCCAAGGTAGTGTTCTGGGCCCTGTGCTTTTTCTGGTCTTCATCAATGATCTCTCTGACTCTCTTGAAAATCCTCTCTATCTCTTTGCTGACGACTCTACTCTCTGTCGCTCCATTCCTCATCCCTCAGATCGGCAGTCTGCAGCCTCCTCACTCTCTGCAGACCTGGACAAAATCACAGACTGGTCAAACAAGTGGAACATGTCTTTCAATCCTGACAAATCTCACACTCTTACAATGTCTCTCCGAAAGGACCGACTGGACAACCCTCCCATCTACTTTCTCAACAATCCTCTCCAAGAAGTTCTGTCGCTCAAGCTTTTGGGTCTCACTATCTGCCATGATCTTTCTTGGGAAAACCACATTTCCAAGCTGGCCTCCAAAGCCAGTCGCCGACTGGGCATCCTCCGTCGTGCGAAGTCCTTCCTTGGCACACCTGAGCTCCTCACCACATACAAGGCTTTCATCCGCAGCTCAATGGAATACTGTTCCACCCTCTGGGCTGGTGCTCCTGCCTCACACCTTGCTCGGGTTCACGCTGTTGAGGCCAAAGTTTTCAGAATCATTGGAATCTCCTGCGATGTAGTCAACGCCGAGGGCCTTTCACTCACTCACCGCAGGCAGGTTGGTGGTCTTTCTGTCTTCTACCGACTCCTCTCCGGCCTTGCTCCCCCAGCTCTCTCTGTGCTCTGTCCCCCCAATATTCCTTCAGGTCGCACAAGATCTGCCTGCAACCCTCTTATGGTTAAACTGCCAAAGGCTAGGCTCTCTGCTCACCTTCACTCTTTCATTCCCCTTTTCTCCCGCCTCTGGAACAAACTCCCCCACTCCCTTCAATCCCACTCCTCCCTCCAGGTCTTTAAAACAGCTGTTCACCACCATCTCTTATCGTCCCCCATCGAAAACTTTGATCTTTTCTACCCCCGGTAATTCACCCCAGAGTCCTTGCAGTGTTCATATGTTTTAATCCTCTCCCACCTCCCCCCAAGTCCTCCCGATGTCCCTGCTCTCAAATGTTGTGTTTGTGTCCTTCCCCCTCTTCCCCTCTCTTTTGTGTCCTTCCCCCTCTCTCCCCATCTTGTCTGCCGCTCCCCTTGTTTTTTGTGTTTTGTGTGTCGGTTTGTCTTTTTGTGTGATTAATGTTAGCTCTTTCACGAGCCTCGATCTTGTATACAAAAAACAAACAAACAAAAAAAAAAAAAAAAAAACAAACAAAAAAAAAAAGTGTGATGTGGAAAATTAACTCTCTGGAGTCCACCTAACAAGACAACACAAGACAACACAAGACAGACACTGCACAGATATATATATAAAGACAGATAAAGTCACACCAACTGTATCAGGAGGATCATAGGACGATTGAGGAATGGCACGTGGAGTGATTTTTTCGAAGGGAAGCACAGTGGTGGCAAGATGTCTGAGAAACACCAGAATGGGAGTTTACAGCTGGGTCGGTATTCGTACGCAGGCTATACAGTACAGCTTAAAGGTCAGGTGTTCACCTTGAGACCATCCTGCCACGCACCCACACCTGAGCTGGAAATGAACGTTCGGGTTCATCGCGATGCACCAAACGTACCCAAACAAAGATCCATGTTTCAATCTGTGGTCTGAAGAAGTGTTTTTTGTTTGTTTGTTTTTCAAATCCATATTTTAAAAACCAAAATGTAAGGATGTGTCATGAGTTTTAAGTTTATTCCATACGTCATTGTTAATGAGGGTGATGATGGAGATTAAGCCCCGCCCCTTTGCATTGTGACACAGTGCTTTGCCGTGGCGTTTCCGAACTCTGGTGTTTGAGTGGATGGAGATGAAGCCCCGCCCCTTTGCATTGTGACTCACAGTGCTTTGTGAATGCTTTTCCGAACCTGTGTTTGAATTCAAGTGGATTCGACGTCGTTACTAAGATTTGGAACGATCAGTGGCTTCCAGCAAAGCAAGATGTGGTCTTGTTGTATGAAGAAGAAAAATAATAAGAAGCAAAACGACGACGATCGTCAGGTAATAATTGTTTTATTACCTCTGCCACCGGCACGAAGTTATGTTTTCACCGCCGTCTGTTTGTTAACACGTTATCTTACTATAATTCACCAAATGTCCGTCCGTCCGTCTGTCTGTCTGTTCGAAGGTACCGTAGAAAAACTGCTGAACCGATCGCAAAGATATTTTGGGTGGGTAATCCTGGGATCTCCAGGAGTAAAATGTGCTTTTTAGTTTCCCCAATTTCAGCTTTCGTTTCCAGCATTCTCAAGTTTGGACTCACGCATGACATTCGCGTTCGCATAACCGTCTTTTTTCTCATTGTGACGATGTTGCTTTCCCGGGTGCTGCACAAACGGCTCCACCGACCGCTGCACAGACTCGATCGACCGTTGTGGGCGTTGAATCGCTGCTTGAGAGAATTCCATCCCCCTCGCCGCCATCACGGCCGTCTGTCTATCCAACTTACAATCCCACGAGATATGCGGAAAGGACGACCCAAAACCAATATGAACATCATTAAAATCATTCGCATATAAACATCATTAAAAGTAAATAATGACCTCGGGAAAAGTTCAAAGACATTTAATATCTACTGGAGAGAATTCCACATAGCTCTTTGGGCGGTGTATAGGCTACAGATCGCTGTCTCCATCGATTTTGCCATGGCCGCAACACCTATCGGTTCAAAATCCTTTTAACTGTTCATTTGATCGTTTTTACAATGAAGGAAACGTTAACAATGTTGTTAAAAGTTTATTTTGTGTTTAATTGGAGTTATGTTGTTTGGAATTAAAAAATATATCAAGTTCAAGTGAATGACGTCACGCCGTGATGGTTTCTGCTTTCTGAACGTGAAATTCGCGGATCGCCATATGCAGATTCGCGACGGTCCCACGATCGATGCTTCTTCACGTGAACGCACCCGTTTGTTTGCGAACGGGTACGTTTTTCATGGAAGTCCTTCACGAACTTGCTGTCCATGTCTGACGTGCGACTGAAGGTGCTGCAGGAATGTGGAATTGATTGGTTTCGTGCTTTAGCATTCGCTGTATCTGCATTGCCTGTTTGCTTCTGGGCTCCCACCTGCACGGAGCATCCACACACACGTAACATCCATACACGTGATTGTGTGTATGTGTGGAATGTGGGACATTTGGTCAATTATAGTGAGATACTGTTTAGATTTTGATGATTTGCGTGTGAGATGATTTAACGGATGTTTATATGAATCGTTTAAAATGAAAAGCCTTCAATTTCTGATATTTCCCCTTTTGATTTGGGCCTCCCAATTGATGTCCCGCCCGCAGGGCGGTTGCCGTTGCTCGTCTGAAAAAGTCGTGGACAGATTTGGCCGAAACCTGGTGGAGAGGTTGGGTGTGCGGCAAGGAAGAATTGAGTTAAATTTGGTGAAGATCCGGATCCGGATACCAGGATTTAAACATTTTTAAGCGATTCTTCACCGTTGCGTGATCGGGTCAAAAACGATATGTAGCATGAAATTTGAAAAAAGGTGTGGACGAGGTATAACAAAACTTTGTGGATGAGTTGGGTTTGTGACGAGAACAAGCTGATTCGATTTTGGTTGATGTCGGATCCAGAACTAACGCATCAGTTGATACAAAACATAAACTGTTCAACCTGGCGGAGGTGTGCTCTCCATCGAGTACCGTTTCAGATGAGATGAGACTTCAGTTGCTGCTCTGTGACGAGATTCATTCGTCGCTGGTGTAACTATTACGTAAACACCATGACGTAAGAATTTAGCGGTTGCCGAAGACGAGAGAACGAGGCCATTTGTAGGGTTCGAAGTTGTTTTATTCAAACTGCAAGATCCAGCACACTCTACCACTCTAACGCGAACGGAAGTCGGCACGCTTATCTAAAGCCAAAAGCCCTCTTCGGAGGGCGTGGCTCCGGCAACCACGCGTGCGTCACGCCCACGCAACCAAAAGTCCCACAGGTCCGTGCGCGTGTATTCTGACCAAATAAGGTAATGGTTACCTGCACATAAGGTAACCACCACATGCGGTTACCTGCACGTAAGGTAACCACCACATACGTCCCCCCAGAATGCACTCCACGGGCCTATGCGTGGTGAAATCGAACCGAGCCGCGGGTGGAACAGAACCGAGCCGCGGGTGGAACAGAGCCGGGCCGTGGGTGAAACAGAGCCGGGCCGCGGGTGGAACAGAGCCGGGCCGCGGGTGGAACAGAGCCGGGCCGCGGGTGGAACAGAGCCGGGCCGCGGGTGGAACAGAGCCGGGCCGCGGGTGGAACAGAGCCGGGCCGCGGGTGGAACAGAGCCGGGCCGCGGGTGGAACAGAGCCGGGCCGCGGGTGGAACAGAGCCGGGCCGCGGGTGGAACAGAGCCGGGCCTCGGGTGGAACAGTTGTAGTTGCAGCAGTAGGAATTGCGGGAGTGGTGAGCAGCAGTAGGAATTGCGGGAGTGGCGAGCAGCAGTAGGAATTGCGGGAGTGCCGAGCAGCAGTGTGCGCGAAGACAACGAGGCTCCAGTGTGCGCGAAGGTAACAAAGCAGCCAGGCGTGCGCAAGAGATGAGCATCAGCCTCGGGAGCCGCCGTAGGAGCAGTTGTAGGGGTGGCGAGCAGCAGTACGCGGCCTGTGTGCGCGGAGGTGACGAAGTAGCAGTACCCGGCCTGTGTGCGCGGAGGCGACGAAGTAGCAGTACCCAGCCTGTGTGCGTGGAGGCGACGAGCAGCGGTGCCCGGCCTGTGTGCGCGAAGGCGACGAAGTAGCAGTACCCGGCCTGTGTGCGCGAAGGCGACGAAGTAGCCGTGCCGCCAACGCCCCGTAACGGCGTACCTATGGAGGGTCCCGGAGCTGGTTCGCCCCTCCAGTCGTAGGGAGGAACCCAGCGCGATGCGCAAACCACATGGCCGCTCGTCGTTGCTAAAACTCCGGCAGTTCGAGTTTAGGTCTTGTGGAAGAAATTGCGGTCGCAATCCTGCCATGTTCATTTGGCCCCCGAATACGTTCGGGGGCAACGGGATCACCAGTTTAGCGGTTGCCGAAGACGAGAGAACGAGGCCATTCGTAGGGTTCGAAGTTGTTTTATTCAAACTGCAAGATCCAGCACACTCTACCACTCTAACGCGAACGGAAGTCGGCACGCTTATCGAAAGCCAAAAGCCCTCTTTGGAGGGCGTGGCTCTGGCAACCGCGCGTGTGTCACGCCCACGCAACCAAAAGTCCCACAGGTCCGTGCGCGTGTATTCTGACCAAATAAGGTAATGGTTACCTGCACATAAGGTAACCGCCACATGCGGTTACCTGCACGTAAGGTAACCGCCACAAGAACACGTTCGGATTTTCTTATCTTACGCCATCAATAAAACACCCTTCATTAGTCATTCATGATTCATTCGCTGTACCTAATTAATGCGAACACTATTCACTCTTCATGTGACCCGTACACTTCATGTGACCCAAAACACCACAAAGAACCAAAAAAAACCAAAGACCCTATAAAGACCCCAAATACCCATAAAGACTAAAGACCTAAAAATTACAATGTTACAAAAATTACAATTACAAAACACCACAGAGACCCAAAATACCCTGAAGACCCAAAATACCCTGAAGATCCAAAAGATCCCAAAGACCCTTAAATAACCAGATGACTTAAAAGACCCCAAATACCTCAAAGATCCAAAATACCCCAACACCCTTAAAGACCCAAAATACTACAAAAAAAAAACAAAATACCCTGAAGACCCAAAACGCCCCAAAGACCCAAAATGCTCCAAAGACCCTTAATTACACAAAATACCCTGAAGATACAAAAGACCCCAAAGACCAAAAAGTCCCCAAAGACCCAAAATACCCCAAAGACCCTTAATGACTCCATAGACCCAAGCAATCCAAAACACCAAAAAGACCCCAAAACACCAAAAAGACCCAGAGGTCCCAGTGGACCCCAAATACCCAAATTACCCCGATGACCCAAAATATCCCAAATACCCTAAAATACCCAAACGACCCAGAGGGCCGAAAATACCCATGGACTCCAAAATCCAGAGGACCCAAAAGACTCAAATGACCCAGAAGACCCAAAAGACCGAGGACCCAAATAACCCAAAAGACCCTAAGGTCTCCGAAGACCGAAAAGAAGAGTAATTATGTCTCTTACATTGGAATTGTAGATGGTGGCTTGCAAACTGAACCTCAAGGGTGGTGTACAGAAGCGGTTTTATTTTTCATCACAATAAATACAAGGCGCATGAGGTGAAATTCACTGCTTGTAATGTTCAACGTGTGCAGAGTAAACCGAGTGTTCATTTACGTCTATCGGATGTCTAATAAATGGTGTGAAGTCAGAATCGTTCTGACTTCCGGTCCCGCGAGCGACGGGGCTTGCTTCGGTCTCTCCACGGCATCGGGGTGTGAGTGTTTCCCGTTCGTTGCTTTGTCAAATTTCCGCTGGGTATTTTGTTCTTTATGTGTAGTTGTGTGTTTCTGTTTGGTTTTGGTTTTGTGGTTGTTGCAAATTTGTATGTAATTAGTCGTTCTTTGTTCGTGCCTTGTGCGCCTAGTGCGGCCTGGTCTCTCGTGCGGCCTCCTCGTCTCGACTTGTGCCCCGCCCCCTGTATATCCTTTTTCTTTCACCTCTGCTCCTGCTTTCTCAAATCCACGTTCTCACTTGGAGACTTTTCCCACATTGTTTTTCATGGTTTTGTTTCAATATTATTTAAATATGTTTAAACCGCAGCCGTGATGCTGAAGCCGCCCCCCCCCCCCCCCCCCCCAGAATTTCCATGTTTTAAACGTTTCCCAGTGTGTACCCTGGATAAGAATAGGTACGCCGTATCCCTGCGTGTCGTAAGAGGCGACTAAGAGGGTTGGCGTCAGGAAGGGCATCTGGCTATTAAAACATTGCCTCAAAAGAGAACCATGACAATTGCAACTGCATATGGGCAGGGTACAGCCCGAAGTGGAGATCGGTTTCTGAGGTTTGGGACATGAAATGTAGGGACAATGACAGGGAGATCAGGAGAAGTACACTTTCTTAAAGTACACCATTAATCGTACACTTTCTAAAATCAAATCTCACCCCTCCCCTCCAAATCTTCCCCATAACCCCTCCCCTCCAAATCTTCCCCATCACCCATCCCTTTCAAATCTTCCCCCTTTCCCCTCCCCTCCTAATCCTCCCCATCATCCATCACTTTCAAATCTCCCCCCTTGCCTCCTCCTTCCGAAACTACCCCCTCACCCCTCCCCTCCAAGACTCCCACTCGCCCCTCCCCTCCTAGACTCCTCCCTCACCCCTCCCCTCCAAATCTCCCCCATATCCCATCCCTTTCAAATCCCTCCCCTTGTCCCTTCCCTCCCAAACTCCCCCCTCTCCCCTCCCCTTCAAATCTCCCCACCCTCATTTCTTCTCAATTTCCCCCCTCCCACTCCCCCTCCTCAAAGCGTCCTCCCCGCTTCTTCCCCCTTCCAACTCTCACCTCCATCTCCCCCAACCTTCTGCTTCGCTCTTCCCCCTCCTCAAATAACACCTCATTGTGCCTCACACAATCACCATCAAACCTTTTGTCCGCCGCATCCTTCCCTTTCTCCGAGCTATTCTGAAATCTCTGCCACACCTTCAACAGCTCTCCCTACCTCTTCCACCTCTTCCACATCTTACCCTGCCCCTCCTCCCCCCTGTTCTGTATCCGATGCTCCCCTTTCCTCTTCATTAACGGTATGGACCTCAAACATCCAGGGCCTTCGTTCAAACTTAACTGATCTCTCCATACAGGTTGCTTCTGTCAAACCAGACGTGATCTGCTTAACAGAAACTTTCCTCCTTCATGATGTCTCTGATTCCTTAGTATCTCTCCCGGGTTACTCCCTCCTCCGGTATGATAGACATGAGTCTCGTCCTGGAGGTGGGGTTGCTATCTTTATCAAAAACTCTCTTCCTCACTCGCCCTGCACTGTACTCTCTCCACCTCACCCCCAGGAATACCTCTGGCTACGGCTTCCCCTTCGCTCCCACCTCTTGTTCATATGTGTGTTGTACCGTCCACCAAACAGTGATGACTCCATCTGCATCTCGCTGTCTGAAAATATGGACCAACTTCTATCTACTCATCCCAACCCTCTCTTCCTCATATGTGGTGATTTCAACTGTCATCATGCCAGTTGGCTGGGTGTGGGTACCTCTCTCACCAGCCATGGCTCCTCAGCAAAGGACTTCTGTGACTCACTGGGACTGACACAATCTGTCAATTTCCCGACCCGGATCTCAGTCAACGGAGCATCTTCTCTTCTGGACTTGGTTATGACTAACTTCCCTGAAAATGTCTGCTGCTCTTCTTCTGCACCAATCGGATCATCTGGTCATGTCCTTGTTAAAGTGGACATCTCTCTGACCATTCTCAGGGAGCCTGCTCAGCGTCGACGAGTCTGGCATTTCACTCAGGCCAACTGGCATGGTCTTCAAGCAGCCATCAATCATCTGGACTGGTCTCCCATCTCTACCACCTGTGACATCAACACATCCTGGGAATTCTTCCAAAGTAAAATGCTCTCCCTCATGCACAGATTTATCCCATCTCGTCTTCAGTTGTCATACCCTTCCTCCCGTCCATGGTACACAGAATCTTGTGGTGAGGCTGTTGCCCAGAAACAACTTGCCTTCGTCTCCTGGAAAGCAAATCCAACGGAAGGAAATCTCATTTCCTTTCACAAAGCCCGAAACAAGTGTGTGTCCACCCTCAGGAGAGCCAGGAAGCAATATCTCTCCGTTCTCAAGACCGAACTCTCTTATCTGTCTCCCTCTTCCAAATCCTGGTGGCGTCTGGTCAAATCCGTTTCTGGTGTTTGTTCCCCCTCCATCCCCTCCCTTACCTCAAACGGCTACACAGCTGACTCCGCACGTGAAAAAGCTGAATGCCTCAACTCTGCGTTTGCCTCTAAATCTTGTGTCCCAAACCCATCCCTCTCTGTACCCACCATACCCAGTCGCACCCAGCTGCTCCTGGACTCCGTGTCCTTTCCTCCTGACAAGGTGGAAAAGTTTCTGTCAACCCTCGACTCTGATTCTGCAACTGGACCCGACGGCATCAGCCCACGGGTCCTAAAATCCTGCTCTGCCGCTCTATCTCACCCTCTCTCTGTTCTCTTCACCCTCTCTTTTGCTCAAGGTAAACTGCCATCTGCTTGGAAATCAGCCAACATCACTGCTTTGCACAAAAAAGGTGCAAAAACAGATCCTAGCAACTACAGACCAATCAGCCTTCTCCCAATTATCAGCAAAGTCATGGAATCCATCATTGCTTCGGATATGAAATCTTTCCTCTTCTCCAATGGCTTGATCTCTGAGCATCAATTTGGTTTCAGACCAGGTCACTCTACTCTGGACATGCTGCTTCTGCTTTCTCAACAATGGATGGAGGTCCTCAATGCCAAACAGGAAATTAGAGCTGTCTCCCTCGACATATCACGTGCCTTCGATACGGGCTGGCACCCCGCTCTGCTCACCAAACTCTCCTCCTTTGGTATCCATGGAAATCTCCACGCATGGCTGGCTGACTTCCTCTCTCGTCTTCGTCAACGTGTGGCCCTGAATGGGGTTCTCTCATCTCCTCTTCCTGTTCAGGCTGGAGTTCCCCAAGGCAGTGTTCTGGGCCCTGTGCTTTTTCTGGTCTTCATCAATGATCTCTCTGACTCTCTTGAAAATCCTCTCTATCTCTTTGCTGATGACTCCACTCTCTGCCGCTCCATTCCTCTTCCCTCAGATCGGCAGTCTGCAGCCTCCTCACTCTCTGAAGACTTGGACAAAATCACAGACTGGTCAAACAAGTGGAACATGTCTTTCAATCCTGACAAATCTCACACTCTTACTATGTCTCTCCGAAAAGATCGACTGGACAACCCTCCCATCTACTTTCTCAACAATCCTCTCCAAGAAGTTCTGTCGCTCAAGCTTTTGGGTCTCACTATCTGCCATGATCTTTCTTGGGAAAACCACATTTCCAAGCTGGCCTCCAAAGCCAGTTGCCGACTGGGCATCCTCCGTCGTGCGAAGTCCTTCCTCGGCACACCTGAGCTCCTCACTACATACAAGGCTTTCATCCGCAGCTCAATGGAATACTGTTCTCCCCTATGGGCCGGTGCTCCTGCCTCACACCTAGCTCGGCTTCACGCTGTTGAAACCAAAGCTTTCAGAATCATTGGAATCTCCCGCGATGAAGCTATCTCTGAGGGCCTTTCACTCACTCACCGCAGGCAGGTTGGTGGTCTTTCCGTCTTCTACCGACTCCTCTCTGGCCTTGCCCCCCCAGCTCTCTCTGGGCTCTGTCCCCCAAATATTCCTACAGGTCGCACAAGATCTGCCTGCAACCCTCTTATGGTTAAACTGCCAAAATCAAGACGTTCTGCTCACCTTCACTCCTTCATTCCTCTTTTCTCCCGCCTCTGGAACAAACTCCCTCACTCTCTTCAATCCCACTCCATCCTCCAGGTCTTTAAAACAGCTGTTCACCACCATCTCTTATCCTCCCCCATCCAAAACCTTGATCTTTTCTACCCCTGCTAATTTCGGTCCCCTTGTGTTTTATACCTCTCCCCCCCCCCTCCCATGCCTCCTCCCCCCAAGCCCTCTCCCTCCCACACTTCTCCCTGCTCTCAAATGTTGTGGTTGTGTGCTTCCCCTTCTCTCCCCATCTTGTCTTCCGCTCCCTCTTTTTATATATTTTGTTTGTCTGGTTGATTTGTTTGTGAAATAAATGTTAGCTCTTTCACGAGCCTCGATTCAGTATCCAAAAAAAAAAAAAAAAAAATGCTAATGAAATAACTAGAGTTCCTATGGTGCCCTACGTGTTGTATATGGGCTAATTAGGGTGCGACCTTTAACCTCTAGAAGATGGAAATATTTCCAGGTAATTATTTACAATGGATTATTATTTGCAAGTGCCGGTTCTAAAAACCGTAACAGTATGTACAATTAGAATGTGAATACGTCTATAAATTATGTACAATTAGAATGTGAATACGTCTGTAAAGTATGTACAATTAGAATGTAAATACGTCTATAAAGTATGTACAATTAGAATGTGGATACGTCTATAAAGTATTGTACTGTCCGTGCCGACAAACACCGGTCTCACAGCGTATATGTATATGTATATGTAGCATTATATTTAAAATGTAGTGGACGGATTATGACAAAATGTGGTGAATGAGTTGGGTCGGTGACATAAACAAGCCGATTACGTTTTGGTTCAGCTCCCTCATATCAGTGGGATATGAAATGGAAACTTCACCTTGGCGGAGGTATGCGCCCTCCCGAGTGCCGTTCTTGTTGTATTTCAGTTTTGTTGAAAAATCACTTATTCCCCAAAATCCATCAACCCCACCCTCTAACCCCAGTACCACAACCATTTAATGCGCAGTCCGAACTGCAGCTGAACCGATGGGAGAGAGAAATAATAATAACAATAATAATAATAAAGGAGTCTTATATAGCCCCATCAAGCAGAGTAAACTACCCTCATGGCGCTTTACATTATCATGCGAACGCACACACACACACACACACACACAGACACACCTTCACTCTTGCCCTATTCCTCTCCCTCCCCATTAAAAACCCACAGATGTGTACTCCCCCTCCTCCTCCCCTCCCTCCCCCGCACATGTACACAGACATACTCTCGATCTCTGTCCCACCTCAAACCAAAGGGAAAACAGGACTTCGACTTTGAAAGACTTGTGAAACAGGTTTTGAGGGAGGTTTTAAAGGCAGGAAGAGTGTCAACATGTCGAACAGAGGAAGGCAAGTCATTCCAGAGCAGAGGTGCAGCAAAGGAAAAGGAAAAGGATTTCTCGCCAAACGACTTGGTGCTGGTGCGCGGCGGCTCAGGTCATAGTCGTCGCTTGAACGAAGCCGTCGCCGAGGTTCATAGAGTGAGCAAATCGGAGAGATAGTGAGGTCCCGCTCCACACAATGATTTATAACATAATGTGCAAATTTTGTATTGCACACGAGCAGAGACAGGCAGCCAGTGTAAAGATTCAAGAAGCGGAGTAACATGGTCAGACTTCTTCGCCTTACAGACAAGACGGGCGGCAGAGTTTTGAACCTTTTGTAACTTATCCAAGAGAAACTGAGGGCAGCCAGCATACAAAGAATTACAATAGTTTAGCCTTGAGAGGACAAGGGCACAGACCAGAGTTAGAGCAGCTGAGGAGTAAGAAAGTGGCGAATGGATGCGATCTTTCGCAGCTGAAAGTATGCTGATTTGCAAGTTTGAAGTACTTGCTTGGAAAATGTCATGTTACAGTCGAAAACCACACCAAGGTTCTTGGCCGACGAAACAAAGTTTACATCGGTTTCACCAACATGAATAGTGGTAGGAAGTGAACATTGTGGAGGACATCTGTGCGATCTTACAATCATAGACTCTGTTTTAGCATCGTTCAGCTGGTTTGTTTTGGGTCATCCATGCCTTCACGTCGGTAAAACAGCCTTCTCACACTTCAACAGTGGGCACGATTTGTTGAATCGTGCTTCCTTTGTACAGCTGATCATCGTCCGCAAAGGCGTGGTGATCAACTGAATGTCTGGAAACAAGATCAAATAGAGGCTGAGTGTACAAAAGAAAGAGAATAGGTCCCAGGACTGAGCCCTGGGGAACGCCAAAGGAAAGCGGAGAAGGGGCTGATTTCTGGCCATTGACAACAACTGTTTGCACTCTATCAGTAAGATAGGACATCAGCCAAGAAAGGGAAGTACCAGTTATACCAAATGTGATTTCAAGACGACGAATTAAGACACTATGGTCAATCGTGTCAAAGGCGGCAGACAAGTCCAAAAGAGCAAGAACGGAAACCTTACCACAGTCAAGAGATAGGTCAGAAGATCATTGGTTATTCTTAGGAGAGCGGTCTCGGTGCTATGGCCTGGTCTATATGCTGACTGGCTAGAATTGAAAAGATTATTTGAAACTAGATGGTCATTCATCTGTGATAGCACAATTCTTTCTGTGATCTTTGACAGGAAAGACAGGTTGGAGATAGGACGGTAATTTTTCATGTCGTTAAGGTCAAGGGTGGTCTTTTTAAGAAGTGGTTTAACAAGAGCTTGTTTAAAGAGAAGTGGAAATGAACCAGTAGTCAGAGAATCATTGATAACTGCAGTAATAAATGGGTGTCCAAACACTCAATAAACAAATCGGTGGGAAGGGGGTCAAGATCGCATGTTTTTGTGTTTGACTTGAGGATTGTACATTTGACAATTTCCTCAGTAACAGGAGTAAACGAACTAAGAGGTCGTCCGTGAAAGCAGTGTTCAGCATCATTGAAGGAAAGGAGTGACTGCTTGTCAAGATTGTTTCTTATTGACTGAATTTTATTGTGAAAGAAATGCAGGAAGCGTTGGGGTAGTTCGTTTTGAGGAAATACAGTGGGAAGAACGGATTTATTTTTGGTTGCAAACAGGCGGTTGGTAATGCTGAACAGTTGCTTGCAGGAGGAGCTCCTAGTAATACGATCAAATATATGACGTTTTTGCTTTCAGAATGATTTTTATGACGCGTCTTTTAGCTATGTTATTCAACTGTTTATGGACTGTGAGGCCATTCTTCAGCCACCGTCTCTCGGCACGTCGTCGTTCCTTTTTGGCAGCCCTGACTTCGTCGCTGACTGCGCTGAACCACGGAGTACTCCTGCATCTGGGAACGACGCGCCGTGTCGCTGGAGCATGACAGTTCAACGCTGTGCGCTGGCAACAGTCGAGGTCTTCTGCAGTGACGTAGGAACGGCCAGAGAGATGGGTGTGAAGGTCCTCTTTAAAGGCGGAACGGTCGATGGCACGAATGTTGCGGGCAGTGATGAAGGTGGGCTGAAGACGAGGAATAGCAATACTCAGGTGGCTGGTGACACAGAAATGGTCCGAGGTGATAGCACAGGTCACTGATGTGGACTGCACCAACTGATCATCGCATCTGTGCACTAACCAATCCAGGATGTGTCCTTTAACGTGTGTAGGTTGGGAGACAGATTGAGACAGACTAAACGTAGAAAGGAGGTCAATGATCTTTGAAGTGAGAGGATGTTGTGGTTGGTCGTAGTGGACGTTGAAATCTCCAAGAATCAAGACGAAACCAGGAAGAGTATTGCAGTGGTCGAGCAGATTAGGAAGTTGGGTCATGAACATAGTCAGTAAGCTTGTTTTTCCGGTTAGGTGGAGGTCGGTAGAGGCAGAAGAAATGAAGAGTGTTTTCTGACAGAGTGAAGGTGACATGGGCTAGCTCGTAGGATGAATGGTCGAACGAAAAAGTCGTGGTGAAGGAGACAAAGGGAGAGAAGTAGTCTCTGTAAATAACAGCCACGCCCCCACCCCTGGAGGAGCGAGGAAATGACTGCAGGGTGTATCCAAGTGGGGTGAGATCAGCACATCTCGATTCGTCGCCACTGGGTCGGAGCCAGGTTTCGGTCAGAAAAAGCACGTCGATATCGTTATCTTGAATAAAAGAGGTAATTTTGGTTCACTTGTCAGGACTACTTACAGACTGAGCGTTGAATAAGGCGAGATACAGGTCAGAACGGTGTGTTGTTTTGGTGCTGTGTATGTTCTACAGGGATAGATGAGGTTATTGAAGTTGATTTTCGCAGGAATTATTAAAATGTGGGTCGGGCCATGGCTGGCCGCGAAGAGAAATCACAATCGGTATTTTTCTATGCTTTCTCCTCCCGCCTCGCCTGGTGCGTTTTCTCGGGAGACCAATGCCGATTTCAAGTTCTCTGAGGCCTGACACGAGTCCAGGAGTCAATCGAGTGGTGTTGTTTAAAGACAAAAGTTTTTGCCGAGTGTAGCGAATAGGCCTCGGGATAGAGGGGTTAGAGCGGATAGTCGAGCTCGGTACATGCAGTGGTGCGTGCAGTGGTGCGTGCAGAGGTGGGGCAAGCGATGGGGCGAGAGGTGGGGCGAGAACTGTCTTGTTGAGGCGCACACCGGGGCCGCGTGAGGCTCAACGAAAAAACATGGCGGGTACTTACAGTTCGAAATTTTCAACTTGGTGGCGAGTAAAAACCAAAGTACGGCAAATCTCACGGGCAGACACGACGCCATAAGCCAGGAAACGAAACAGGGATCCATCACAATCATTCACACAAAGCACAACAACGAGCAGAGAAAAGGCCCCTATATATGGGATGTGCCATGTGGCAAAGGAGAAAAAAGAAG
Organism: Myxine glutinosa; assembly: GCF_964187855.1. Classification (NCBI taxonomy): domain Eukaryota; kingdom Metazoa; phylum Chordata; class Myxini; order Myxiniformes; family Myxinidae; genus Myxine; species Myxine glutinosa. The sequence goes on along the minus strand of NC_136269.1, from coordinate 16,582,787 downwards.
GGACTTTCCATAACTTATAGAAAATGTCGAACAATGGAAAAGCAGGGAAATTCAAAAAATCTCGTGTGCATGCCGTACTACCCTTGTGTTCTGAGGAGGAACCAAGTAATGCTCTAGAAAAATTCATATAAAGGGGTGCCCTGCATCTGGCAAATAAAATACATTTACTTATTCATGCAGCTGTATGAATCTCATTGGCATCCCTTTGCTGCAAAGCATCGATTCATAAGCCTGCACCAAACAGCAGGTACAAGTGTGATGTGGAAAATTAACTCTCTGGAGTCGACAAGCCGATTCTACCGGCTTCACGCATGCACCAAAATGTCTACAAGCCGATTTTATCGGCTGACCGCATTCAAATTTACCGCGCAATGACCGCCTCCTGGATTCGATGTGATACATAATAATAATTATAATAGTGGACTCCAGAGGGTAGAATAATAATAACTGAAACGCCACTCAGTAGAGCGCATACTCCCGCCGTGGGTCAAGTTGGAATAGTACGATTTCACAAAAGTTTGAGGGAGTTGTTCAGTGACGACACAAGACAAGAAAACACAAGACAACACAAGACAGACACTGCACAGATAGACATATATATGTATATATATATATGTATATATATATATATATATATATATATATATGTATATATGTATATATGTATATATATATGTATATATGTATATATGTATATATATATGTATATATATATATATATGTATATATGTATGTATATATATATATGTATATATGTATGTATATATATATATATGTATATATGTATGTATATATATATATATATGTATATATGTATGTATATATATATATATATGTATGTATATATATATATATATGTATATATGTATGTATATATATATATATATGTATGTATATATATATATATATGTATATATGTATGTATATATATGTATGTATATATATATATATGTATATATGTATGTATATATATATATATATGTATATATGTATGTATATATATATATATATGTATGTATATATATATATATATGTATATATGTATGTATATATATATATATATATATATATGTATATATGTATGTATATATATATATATATTGTTGCGAATATGGAATTTGACCTCCATATCCGCTTGTAAATATTCCCCTATCTTCTCCGATACTCCCCAACTCTCCCCTTACCCCATTCCCTAGTCCCATTGTCTGTAAACAACACCCATTAGAGCCGATCTTCCCCTTCATTCCCCCATTAAATGTCGTGCCCAGGTCCCCCGCACCACACGTAGACAATTATAGGACATCTTGCTAGTTATTCTTAATCTATGTCAGTTAAGGACTTGTTTCCATTAATTATGACTCTTCGTTGCACCAGAATGTGATGATATGGCACCAGTAGGAGTTTAGGACCTTCCCATACCTCCCCGCATCTCTTCCCATCATCTCAAGCTCCAACAACAACCACAACAACAGCGGCTTTGCGTCCTCACTCCGGCTCGGTTGGCCGCCATTGAACATGTGCTCGACGGGGTTACCCAGAAGGGGGCTCCCTGTCGGCCCCTCGTCAAGGGCGGAGCCAGTAACCCCCGCACCCAATGAGAAGCCATGGGCCGATGCCATATGGGGCGGAGCTAACGAGCGAGGGCGTGACTCCCCGCCGGATATACGCGGCCCCGCGCCGGACGTGACGTCAGATGCGCCCCCAGCCTGGAGAGAGAAGTCGCCACCCCTCGAGCGCTGCAAGACCTCCCCGCATCTTTGGACCGGACCGGACCGTACTGGACCCTGCTTTGAGCCAAGAGTGCACCTTGAGCCATCGATACCCGCTGTCCTTTTCATCAACCCCCGTGTGAGTCAGCCTTGTCCCGTTTGTCTGTAGTCTGTCCGGGGTTAATGTAAGAGTGTGTCTAAGTGCCTGTCTTTCTGTGATTATAACTCTAGCCCCTGTAATCTGACCTTTCCGTACGAATATAATCTCCTCCGGAGGTCTTGAGAACTGAACCCTTGGTGTCGTATTGTGTGATTGTAACCCAGCCGGGTGTCTTCTCTTTCCTATTGAGCCAGCATAGCGCGATTAGTCAACATTCGGGCACAATCGGGTAACTTGTACGGATACGGCGGCCATCCCGCTCGGCCCACCATACCATCAAAGTCGTATCTGTAACAATTGGTGTCGGGAGTGAGATTCGAGGCCCGACCAAATTTTGAAGGAAAAAAAAAAAACGAATAGAGGAAAAAAAAAAATTTGGTCAAAATTTGGAGCGGCCGAAATTTGTTTTGTTTTACGAAACTCGAATTTTGCAAGTCGCGCTATGGCGGATCAAGACGGCTGGGGTCCGGTAGGGGAGAGTGAGGTAGGGTCGATCCAGGACCAAAATGAGGGACAGGAGGAGAGCGAAGCAGTGAGGGCGGCAGGTTCGCAAAATAGCGCCGTCACGCACGAAGAAGCGGGCGCGCAAAATGGCGCCTCGCTGATCACCGCGCCAGCGACCGTGGCAGCGCCCCCGATGGATTGGGGCCTTTTTTTCATACAAATGAAGGCCCTTATGGCCCAGAATAGCGAGAAAATGAGGGAGGAAACGAGGGCTGATAATGAGCGGTTGGGAAACCGGATGGATGCTCAGGGTGAGCGATTGGAAAACCAAATGGGGGTAATGAGGGACGAAGCGAGGGCTCGGAGTGAGCAATTGGGGGTAATGAGGGACGAAGCGAGGGGTACCGGTGAGAAGTTAGACAATAATTTTGAGGAGTTAGACAAGAAAATTGGGAAGTTAGACAATAATTTTGAGGGGTTAGACAACGGGATAAAAGAGGTGAAACATGGGTTAACGGGGGTAGAAAACAGAATGGCCGCTCAAGAGAATCAAATGGAAGGGATGCAAAAAGGGTTAGAGGGGTTAGAAAACAGTATGGAAGGCAAATTGAGGGACATGAGGGACCAAGCGGAAAGGGAAGTTAAACAAATGGAGCAGCAGATAGAGGGGGTCAGAATGGGGGTAGAAACCAAACTGGATGCTCACAGGGAGGAAATGGAGCAGATGAGGGTGGCATCTGGGCAGGAGATGCAAGTGATGGGAGAGCAGATCAGAAGAGGAGTGAGTGAGGAGGTCGGAGGAGTGCGCGAGGAGGTGAGGCACTGTAGGGAGCACATGGAGAAGGAGGTGAGAAAGGCGACTGTAAAGTTACAAGGGGGCATAGAGGACCTGACGCAGGAGGTGGAGCAGCTGACGGTGGGACAGACGGAGTTAGTGGAGCAGGTTCAAAGGAACACTGCGGTATTAGGAGGTTTAAAGGCGACACAGAAAGAACTAAAAGATGACTTGGTAGCGACGAAGAGGGAATGTCAGATGGTACGTGAGGGACTGACAACGAGGTTGGACGAGGTGATAGAGGTTATGGAGACGAAGGACCGGCAGGTGAGGACGCACATGGAAACGGTCAAGGTAGCCTTAGAGGATGAGCTTGAGGAGACGTACCGGGGAATAAAAGAGGTGAAGCACAAATTAGAAGAAGTGGAAGAAGGGATGAGCGAAATTAAGAAGCGACGGAGAGGGGATAAGAAAGAGATAAAAGAGGAGATAAAAGAATTGGTCCAAAGTCTGTGTTTGGATCGTGATGATGTGCTCATTAACCGGATGAGGGATTCGCAGGTGATGGAGGAGAAGCGAAGAGGAAGAGGACCCGGTGTAAGTGGTGACCAATATGGTCGTGCGTATGATGCGCCAGGTGATTTAAGAGGCTTGGGGGTCGAGATAGACCCGGGTGTTCGTGAGAGGCCACTGGTGAAGTGTGCGACAGGTCTGGTGTGCGAAAATGGAGGTGTGCAAGAAAGTCCGACTCTGGGGTGTGTGAGGAAAAAGTGCGTGCCAAGGAGTGAGTGTGCTGGCGAGAGTGAGTCGGTCGTAGCGCGTGTGCGAGGGAGCACATGGAAGCGTGGTGTGGTGAGTGTTACAGAGGGTGTGACGGGAGAGTGTGCGCAGGAGTGTGCGCGAGAAAGGTGTGTGACGGACAGGTGCATGAGGAAAGAGTGCGCTGTCAGAAGTAAGGAAGAGTGTCCACCTGTGGGGAGTGTTACAGAGGGTGTGACGGGAGAGTGTGCGCAGGAGTGTGCGCGAGAAAGGTGTGTGACGGACAGGTGCATGGGGAAAGAGTGCGCTGTCAAGAGTAAGGGTGAGTGCTCTGTCAGGAATGGAGGTGAAAGTAGTGAGAGTGACATGGAGCGTGAGTTAGTTGTGACAGGTGAGCGAGGATATACACCTGGGATGGAAGGATGCACACCTGGAATGGTAGAGCGTGAGTGGGAATGCACGCTGGAATTGGTAGTGAGGCACGTGGTTGGGTGTGCGAATGAGAGCACACCTGTGATTGTCACAGAGGAGGTGACAGAGGAGGGGGCGCGAAGAGGTGTTTTGGTGAGGTGTGCTACCAACGAATGTGTGCCAAAGTGTTCGGTGGTCAGGTGTGTGACCAAGGCTGTGAGTGGAATGGGTGTGCCTGGGTGTGTAAGGAACGGTACGAGGAGCATGGGCACGGCTGGATGTGTGAGCAAGGAACGGGCTGCGGGATGTAAGCGTCCAGGTGAAGCATCGACGTTAGATGGGGTAGAGTTGAGAACGACTTATAGCCGAATCGGGCCCTCGGTGCGTGCTGGGCCTCGCTTTGAACGGCCGCGTCCGTGCTCCACTAGGCGGAGCGGGCAGCCCGATAGAAAGGGTCGTCATGGCGACCACTTTTTGTTGAGACGTGCCGGCAGGTCGAGATCGGGACATTGGATGGCTCCACGCCGAGATGGTGCGTGGGATCTCGGCCCGGGTAAACCTCCTTCCCTGCACCGAATGCCGGATGCATCCAGCCGCTGGCACAAAACAACCAGCATCCATTGCTTGGCTTTACGAAGCCGGGCTTTGGACAGGGATTGGCGCACCGAGAGGTATTAGTGAGTCGACTGGGTGATGAGGTTAGTGTTTTGGCCCCAAAATTAGAGAAAAACAAAATTTGATGATTGGCAAAGGATTGGCAGTAGTGATTGGCAGATGATGGGCAGTGATTGGCCAAATTTTTGATTTGTTGAAATTTGATGTGCAAAATTGGTAGTAAGAGACCCCCGATGTGGTGGGATGGCAAATCCACCATCCTTTCCCATGTGAGGGGGGGCAAAGGAGCAATAGTTTATGGGGTGTATGGCAGTGAAAACTAGCCCGGGTGGGTTAGGATAATGTATAGGGCCCTAGAGATTGACATTAGGTAACGTTAAGGTTAGCTAGTGACTGATACCTGTAGTGGGGACGCAGGTAGTTTAGTGTGTGTGATAATGACGTGGGAGCGCAATAGTTTAAAGGGACGACTGGGAAGCGCAAGTTTCAGAAGGGAGTAGTTAGCTGAGATGATGCTGTGTGTGTGAGAATTGAACAGGTGTGATTGCACAGGTGTGCAACTGGACAGGTGTGTGGAGCAGTGTATGAGTAGTGAGTGTTGTGGATCAGCGCGAATGCGCTTGGGGAGAGAAGGGTGCCGGTGGCACCAGGTGTGAGAGCACAGGTGTGCAAGTACAGGTGTGTGGAGAAAGTTGGAGTAAGTGGTACGGAGTGGTGTGCATGGTGCGAAGGTGTGGATGGGGGAAGAGTGGACCCCCATCACGGATACCCGGGGCGGGTAGTGTAAGTGTTAGGTAGAGGGTGCAGGTAAATTGTGGTTGGATATTGGCATTTGTGGTGCGGTTGCAGAATGGTGTTGTGAATGGGTGCATTAGTGTTGTGGAAATGGCTGGGCGTGTAGCCTATTAGTGTGTGTAGTTGGTTGGGCACTCCACCACTGTGAGGATGTCGGCCAGGTGAGGCCGCAGGTGGGCTCTGGGAGCCGGTAGAGTTGTGGATGGGGCCCGAGGATCCGGAGGATGGACCCGGGTAGCCCAGTGCCAGAGAGGGCACCGAGTGGGGAGAGTGCCAGAGGGCCTTCCCCAGGTAGTTAGGTTAGGGCAAGGAGCAGGTAAGCTCGGAGGCAACTGCAGTGGTGGAGGTGTGCAGGTGGGTAGACCCACTGGGAGAGGTACACGCCGCAGCCCAGAAATTGTGCGAGGGCACCGGGAGATGAATCGGGGGAGTGAGACCCCAAATTGAAGAGCACCACAGTTTGGCCAATGGGAATTGGTTTTTAGAACCCATAGTGTAAGAGGGCCAATGGTTTGGCCGGAGAAAGACCCCGGGTAGTGTAAAGTTGTTAAAGTCATTTAGGAGATAGTTAGGATTGATGAACCTGTCGCACCATACGCAGCCACTTACCTGTGGTGATGATGATGACTCCACACCTGTGTTTTCTTTGTTTTGTGTTGCAGAAATGAGAATTGCTGTTGGATTTGTGAGACGCATCACGACGTGGATGAGACATTGGGGTGATTCCATCTCTCCCTCCCTAGGAGGGACTGATGATGAATTGGTGATGGCAAATTTTGATGTTGAGTTGAAAATGGCAAATTTGATTGGTTAGGAGGGAGAGAAGACGAATTTGGTATATGGGAGGAACGGGGAAGACAGTAGGGATGTTTGTTGATTTGTAAAGTAGATGTTTATGGGTAGTGTTGTGTTTTGTTGATACAGTAAGGGGTAAGGGAGGGGCCATGTAGGTTACCTGGTGGGGGGGGCGTACGGTAGGAACGTACCTGTCTCACCTGGTTCCCATGTGCCCCCAGTGTGCATCACCTTGCATTGCGTGCACTTTTGCGCCCTTACCACCTTGCTCACTTGTCTTGTTTTTGTCTCCCACCTCCGAGGATCTGGCTTTGGGGTAGAGAGAGAGGAGAGAGAGGTGCTGGCGACGCAGTTGTGGGCCTGCACTTTCGCTGCTTGCTGCCGGGATCGATACACCATATGGACCGCAATGTTTGTGGCCACCCACGATGGACCGCAGTTCGTTTGCGGCCAAGCACCACCCGGGGATGGACCTATGGGTCAACGTGGCACCTATGCCATACAGGTGAACCACTTTTAAGTAACACCAAGTGCACCACAAGAAGAGCAAGAGACACCTGCAGGGTTAGGGGTTGTCGCATTTATTTTTAATCATTGAACAATGGTGACTGCACCGATTGGTGGTGGGGTGGTGCTTTTGATGCTCGGGAAGGGTGCTCTGCACGTTATTAAAGGCCGTCGGCCACAGAGCACTCGTGGGTTGGTGTATCGATGTTGGCAAGCGCGCTCTCTCTATGCATAACATCTGCATGTGTTCCTCCAAAGACAGGTCCTGGATCGTAGTGTAAATATCAGCGTAGTCTTGTAAATAATGCTCCCTACCGGCTGTATGTTTAGTTTGAGGATTCTTTCCGGATTCGGTTATCCTGTGGGTGTGTTTCTGAGAGGAGAAGGGTGCAACGTCGCAGGGGGACATATTTACTCATTTGTGAATATCTATAAAACTGTCGCACTCAGGGTAGAGTTAATAGTAGAGGGAACTACATTGCGTGCCACACTAAAGTAGGTAAAAATTTATCGGGTCGGGACGCCCCGAGGGTAGAGAAGGGTGCAATGTTGCGAATATGGAATTTGACCTCCATATCCGCTTGTAAATATTCCCCTATCTTCTCCGATACTCCCCAACTCTCCCCTTACCCCATTCCCTAGTCCCATTGTCTGTAAACAACACCCATTAGAGCCGATCTTCCCCTTCATTCCCCCATTAAATGTCGTGCCCAGGTCCCCCGCACCACACGTAGACAATTATAGGACATCTTGCTAGTTATTCTTAATCTATGTCAGTTAAGGACTTGTTTCCATTAATTATGACTCTTCGTTGCACCAGAATGTGATGATATGGCACCAGTAGGAGTTTAGGACCTTCCCATACCTCCCCGCATCTCTTCCCATCATCTCAAGCTCCAACAACAACCACAACAACAGCGGCTTTGCGTCCTCACTCCGGCTCGGTTGGCCGCCATTGAACATGTGCTCGACGGGGTTACCCAGAAGGGGGCTCCCTGTCGGCCCCTCGTCAAGGGCGGAGCCAGTAACCCCCGCACCCAATGAGAAGCCATGGGCCGATGCCATATGGGGCGGAGCTAACGAGCGAGGGCGTGACTCCCCGCCGGATATACGCGGCCCCGCGCCGGACGTGACGTCAGATGCGCCCCCAGCCTGGAGAGAGAAGTCGCCACCCCTCGAGCGCTGCAAGACCTCCCCGCATCTTTGGACCGGACCGGACCGTACTGGACCCTGCTTTGAGCCAAGAGTGCACCTTGAGCCATCGATACCCGCTGTCCTTTTCATCAACCCCCGTGTGAGTCAGCCTTGTCCCGTTTGTCTGTAGTCTGTCCGGGGTTAATGTAAGAGTGTGTCTAAGTGCCTGTCTTTCTGTGATTATAACTCTAGCCCCTGTAATCTGACCTTTCCGTACGAATATAATCTCCTCCGGAGGTCTTGAGAACTGAACCCTTGGTGTCGTATTGTGTGATTGTAACCCAGCCGGGTGTCTTCTCTTTCCTATTGAGCCAGCATAGCGCGATTAGTCAACATTCGGGCACAATCGGGTAACTTGTACGGATACGGCGGCCATCCCGCTCGGCCCACCATACCATCAAAGTCGTATCTGTAACAATTACAGACAAACGGGACAAGGCTGACTCACACGGGGGTTGATGAAAAGGACAGCGGGTATCGATGGCTCAAGGTGCACTCTTGGCTCAAAGCAGGGTCCAGTACGGTCCGGTCCGGTCCAAAGATGCGGGGAGGTCTTGCAGCGCTCGAGGGGTGGCGACTTCTCTCTCCAGGCTGGGGGCGCATCTGACGTCACGTCCGGCGCGGGGCCGCGTATATCCGGCGGGGAGTCACGCCCTCGCTCGTTAGCTCCGCCCCATATGGCATCGGCCCATGGCTTCTCATTGGGTGCGGGGGTTACTGGCTCCGCCCTTGACGAGGGGCCGACAGGGAGCCCCCTTCTGGGTAACCCCGTCGAGCACATGTTCAATGGCGGCCAACCGAGCCGGAGTGAGGACGCAAAGCCGCTGTTGTTGTGGTTGTTGTTGGAGCTTGAGATGATGGGAAGAGATGCGGGGAGGTATGGGAAGGTCCTAAACTCCTACTGGTGCCATATCATCACATTCTGGTGCAACGAAGAGTCATAATTAATGGAAACAAGTCCTTAACTGACATAGATTAAGAATAACTAGCAAGATGTCCTATAATTGTCTACGTGTGGTGCGGGGGACCTGGGCACGACATTTAATGGGGGAATGAAGGGGAAGATCGGCTCTAATGGGTGTTGTTTACAGACAATGGGACTAGGGAATGGGGTAAGGGGAGAGTTGGGGAGTATCGGAGAAGATAGGGGAATATTTACAAGCGGATATGGAGGTCAAATTCCATATTCGCAACATTATGTATATATGTATGTATATATATGTATATGTGTATATATATATATATATGTATATATATATATATATGTATTTATATATATATGTATGTGTATATATATATATGTATATGTAAAGATATAGATAGTCACACCAACTGTATCGGGAGGATCACAGGACGATTGAGGAATGGCACGTGGAGTGATTTTTTCGAAGGGAAGCACAGTGGTGGCAAGATGTCTGAGAAACACCAGGATGGGAGTTTACAGCTGGGTCGGTATTCGTACGCAGGCTATACAGTACAGCTTAAAGGTCAGTTGGGCACCTTGAGACCATCCTGCCACGCACCCACCCCATGGCTGGAAATGAACGTTCGGGTTCATCGCGATGCACCAAACGTACCCAAACAAAGATCCATGTTTCAATCTGTGGTCTGAAGAAGTGTTTTTTCTTTGTTTTTTTTCAAATCCATATTTTAAAAACCAAAATGTAAGGATGTGTCATGAGTTTTAAGTTTATTCCATACGTCATTGTTAATGAGGGTGATGATGGAGATGAAGCCCCGCCCCTTTGCATTGTGACTCAGTGCTTTGTGGATGCTTTTCCGAACCTGTGTTTGAATTCAAGTGGATTCAACGTCGTTACCACGATTTGGAACGATCAGTGGCTTCCAGCAAAGCATGATGTGGTCTTGTACGAGGAAGAAAAAGAATAAGAAGAAAAACGACGACGATCGTCAGGTAATAATTGTTTTATTACCTCTGCCACCGGCACGAAGTTATGTTTTCACCACCGTCTGTTTGTGAACACGTTATCTTACTATAATTCACCAAATGTCTGTCCGTCTGTCTATCTGTCTGTTCGAAGGTACCGTAGAAAAACTGCTGAACCGATCGCAAAGATATTTTGGGTGGGTAATCCTGGGATCTCCAAGAGTAAAATAGGCTTTTTAGTTTCCCCAATTTCAGCTTTCGTTTCCAGCATTCTCAAGTTTGGACTCACGCATGACATTCGCGTTCGCATAACCGGATTTTTTCTCATTGTGACGATGTTGCTTTCCCGGGTGCTGCACAAACGGCAGCACCGATCGCTGCACAGACTCGATCGACCGTTGTGGGCGTTGAATCCCTGCTTGAGAGAATTCCATCCCCCTCGCCGCCATCACGGCCGTCTGTCTATCCAACTTACAATCCCACGAGATATGCGGAAAGGACGACCCAAAACCAATATGAGCATCGTTAAACATCATTCATATATAAACATCATTAAACGTAAATAATGACCTCGGGAAAAGTTCAAAGACATTTCATCTCTACTTGAGAGAATTCCACATAGCTCTTTGGGCGGTGTATCGGATAACAGATCGCTGTCTCCATCGATCTTGCCATGGCCGCAACACCTATCGGCTCAAAATCCTTTTCACTGTTCATTTGATCGTTTTTACAACGAAGGAAACGTTAACAATGTTGTTAAAAGTTTATTTTGTGTTTAATTGGAGTTATGTTGTTTGGAATTAAAAAAAGATATCGAGTTCAAGTGAATGACGACACCGTGATGGTTTCTGCTTTCTGAACGTGATCTTCGCGGATCGCCAAATGCAGATTCGCGACGGTCCCACGATCGATGCTTCTTCACGTGCACGGACCCGTTTGTTTGCGAACGGATACGTTTTTCATGGAAGTCCATCACGAACTTACTGTCCATGTCTGACGTGCGACTGAAGGTGCTGCAGGAATGTGGAATCGATTGGTTTCATGCTTTAGCATTCGCTGTATCTGCATTGCCTGTTTGCTTCTGGGCTCCCACCTGCACGGAGCATCCACACACATGTAACGTCCATACACGTGATTGTGTGTATGTGTGGAATGTGGGACATTTGGTCAATTATAGTGAGATACTGTTTAGATTTTGATGATTTGCGTGTGAGATGATTTAACGGATGTTTATATGAATCGTTTAAAATGAAAAACCTTCAATTTCTGATATTTCCCCTTTTGATTTGGGCCTCCCAATTGAAGTCTCGCCCGCAGGGCGGTTACCGTTGCTCGTCTGAAAAAGTCGTGGACAGATTTGGCCGAAACCTGGTGGAGAGGTTGGGTGTGCGGCAAGGAAGAATTGATTTAAATTTGGTGAAGATCCGGATCCGGATACCATGATTTAAACATTTTAAAGCGATTCTTCACCGTTGAGTGATCGGGCCAAAAACGACGTGGGTGTCTGTGTGGTTACAGTTCCAACGGGACTCCCTGGAACTCATCACCAGGTACCACATCCATTCAGCAGCAGGTTCGTGTGTCACCTGTTTTGTATGTATGTGTTGTATGTAAACTATTTTTTGAGTACGTTTATACAGGTAGATTTATTGATTATAAACATTCCCATATGTAGTGTAGTTCAAGACACCTGTCCCGATAATTTAGGCCAGATATAATTACTAGAATATCTTAGATAATAGGATTTAATATATTAGGTAGGCATACGGTAGTATTTTCGGATTTTTATATATTTATATTTTTATGATGAGACGTATTGCGTAGTAACGTGTTGATCCAATCTTGGTATTTTTTATATATGGTGATACTCTATTTTGTGCTAGCTTGTTAAACATCATAGCAACATCGTAAGAATGATGACGAATAATTTCTATTGTGACGTTATGATGTGACGTCACCTGTGACGATATTGTGACGTTTTGTTTTTGTTTTCATGATTCTGATATAGTTTGATTTCGAATAATTAATTTTGTGTATTTACATCCTGAAGAAGGCAGTAATTGCCGAAAGCTCGAAAATAAAATAGTATAATTATTATATGCACATTTTGTGACTTTTCAAATTGATTTTTCTGCAGATGCAGCAGCCGGTCCAGCAGCAGCAGCAATTTCATGTGATGCAGCCGCCAATGCAGCCGGTCCAGCAGCAGCAGCACCCTGTGATCCAGTCACTGCAGCCCATGGACCCTTCTTCGTCTTCTTCGCTGTCCGCCATATGCACCGCGGACATCAAGCACGATCTGGAGTACCATGCCGCCTTCCTTCGGATCTGTGCGGCCGCAGCCTGTCGGGCGCCACATCTCCTTCACCACCGCCTCGTCCCCGTCGCCGGGGATGTCCATGTACTTGGGTGACTCGGACAATTTCCTGGAGAACATCCAGTCCATCCGAACTCCACCACCACCGATTACCTCGCTGCTGGAAGGACAGGACCAAGCGCTTCCAGATGAGGACCAGGAGGACAAGGGGAAGGGTGGGAATTAAACAGTAGTTGCATGTTGCGAACTTTTAATATGTTTATTCATATTCACAAGTTTAAGTTCGTGTTGTTTCTGGTAACGCAAAACAGTCTTTTTGAGAATAAAAACGATTGTATTAGAAAAACCTTCATAAATGATACATCTTGAAATAGTTCACGCCTATTTGGCAATAAAACCCAATAATCCAACTTTACGGGATTCTCGTTATTACTTAAACTGTTTTAGAAGTGACTATCATACCGACAAAGTCCAACCTATGATTACCGAAATGCATGTATGTAATTCTTCAAGATTATTTGATAAATAAAGGGTTCATGTAGAGTGATCTACAAATAAATGAATGTTTGTTTTTAAAGTTTATTATATCTTATACATTTTCGTTTTGCTTTTAAAGTTGTAAAGTTCAAAGTCCCAGATTAAAGTACCAAAGGTTAAAGTTCAAAGTCCCAAAAAAGTGCCTTTTGGGAACAATTGGGTGGCCCTGAAAAGGGCTGGGTCTTCAGGCAGAATGCTTCTTGGATGAGACTGGAGGCGAGCCTCAGATCATCTGGTTCTCTCACGGGACAGCACCTGCTGGTGAGTTGTAGTATTCTTTGAGGTACTGGTGTGGGGCAAAGACCAAGGGAAGGAAGAAGACAAGGATCAGAGCAGCAATGTTTAATGAATTCGATTGCAAACGCATCATGCGGAGCAAGGTTCAGAAAATGAACTGCCTGACAGCCAGCAGGACATTTCCAAGACACTCACTAAAGAATCGGCCAACGGTCATTTCATTTATAGCCAAAAAATCAGATAAGAGTGTGCTAGAGACAAAGAAACTTTGGGCCTTAAGGACCCCCCCAACCATGATCCCTTCCTGCACAAGGCCAAACTTGGAATACAAAGATGTGGGTAATAAGATAGGGTAACCTTCTCATGCTCTTTATCTAAACACATCAGACCCGAGCAAGGCTAAAGGGCATGTTCTCACAATAGCTTCAATAGCTTTCTTGACACTTAAGCATAACAGTAGGTTAAATGATTGAATACACAATAGTCAAAGGATATTTACTAAATTATATTCCACCCAAGGTTGGTTATGTCCTTGATTTCGGAGACACACTGAAACTACAAAGATATATAATTAATCATTCTCTTTGAGGAGGAAGGCGTTTTGGCGATGAGCATTTTCCCTGTACGTGGGTTGTGGGCTCTTATCTTTGTTCGGCACATCCATTCAAGGTCTTGTTTACTCGAGCTAAGAAACCACATGTTTTTCCAGCTGCCAGCTCCTCGAGCCTGGAAACCGCATTTTGTTCACCAGCCGGCTACAGCTGAGTTCAAATCAGGTTACAGAAAAACATCATTATATAATTTCAGATATTCTGATCATGGGGTTTAAACCCTAATGGCTGACATTTCCTCCCTTTTGTCTTTACAAGACAACTCTTTGGAAAGACAATTACCCCAGTGGGTCAGCATCCCCCCCATATCGCATGCCAGGCGCCCCATGCGTCACGCATGCTCAGGGAGAGACACTGGCCCCTAATTGTGGCCGTCTAACATTCAACGCATAAATTGTTAGCCATAATTCGCGACGAAGACCCCTGGTTAGAAGATAGCTGCCGCCCGGCCAGATTCTGAATCCACCCTCGGAGGAGCAGAGGTGCGACCCAGTCGCCAGCCTGATGAGGGGGCCCTCCTTATGCAGTTGCGATCCTCACGAATGAGGGCAAACAATCGACGTCCAATGCCATCAAGCCTTGTACGTGTGATTGCTCTGCGGGAGAAAAGGTGGCACATCCATCAACACAAATCTCCATCTCCTCATAGTCACAAATCTCCATCTCAACATAGTCTGCATCAACGTCAGTATTCATAGTGTCGGGTGCCTTAAGCTGAAACGACCCCAAATTGCTTACTACAGGTGGTGCAGGTGGTGGTGTAAGTGGTGGTGAAGGTGGTTCTCCCGGATATCCTGGATATTTGTTTGCCATTCGCTCCTCACTACTTGCATAATAGCAATAGCTCTTAAAGGAACCGACGCTACTTAAATCACGGGTAAAAGAATCCCAATCCCGACGAAGAGAACTAAGATCATCGTTATCAGAATCCCACGCATCAGCAGGTACATCGATTTCAAGCCAGGAATCGTAGACCCCTAAAGCCACGTCCTCTTGCCACGAAACGTCTAAGCCGTCGACCCAGTCGTGGGTGTCCGAGACGATAGAGTTGGCCGGTTCACCGATGGCCTTTGGATCCTTCCCATGTAGCGAAAGAAACATCTTGGTGGTAGCAGTGGATGGGGTCCATCCTGTGAAACATTTTCTCACACAAATCATGATTAGGGATTTCATTATAATCAAGGTGAGTACGATTCCCACGATTATGGCCAGGCCTGGCAACAGCCATTTTACAATGATTCCTGTCCATCCTCGGAACCAGGCTGCTATGCTGGACCATACATTATTGGCTTCTTCCCTTCCCCTTCGGCTATCCGTGAGATCCTGGGTAGCGGCCTTAAGCCGAATGATTGAGGCCTCTATTCCTTCCGAGTGATCTGGGAAAAATGTGCAGCATTTTCCATCGATTACCCCACATACTCCTCCCTTTTCTGCCAACAACATATCTAAAGCCACGCGATTCTGCATTACCATAGTTCGCATATGCACTCGTTCGTCTTCTAATTGTAGTTCTGCTACTCGGGTTTCGTTTCCAATTCGTTCCAGTACTAATGCAAGGCTATCTATTCGCCAACTATTCATCGTCACGCCTGCCTGGAGAAAAAATGCTCCTAGCAGAACCTGCCACCAACGTCCGTCCAATTTTACTGTCCCATCTGGCTTCCAGAGAGAGAATCGTTTCTTCCTCTCGTGAGTAGGGGTGTGCCCGGTTTCATTAAAATGGTCTACCAAGTTTACCTTGGGGAAGATGGATCCTAGATAACAAGTCCCTCCCCAATGTTCGGGCAGGTATGGATATGCCTTATTCCCACAAACAAACATCACTCCATGGGGTGGGATAAGGGCAGAGGCCATGCACTTACTCATTTCAAAACGATTGGCATTTGGTGACCCCCAAGATATTGTTAGCTTGGTTACGTTATGCTGGGCCTGGTTATCTACGGTTATTTTAAGGGGTCCTCCCTTTTGTCTCCCTCTGGCGTCGGGTGGCAGATTGGCGGATGGCAGGGTATGGGTGCATTCCGAGGTTCCCATCTGGACGTGTCCCTTTCCTATAAGACACAGCCGTCCCTTTTGCTCTGTCACCCAGACTGGGTCTGGCGGTTTGTCTAACAAAGCCTGCTTAATGGGCGGGGTATAACGAAACTCACGGGAACACACTGCTGGGGGTTTTGGGCCTACTAGCTCCAAGGTTGTGGTCAGGCATGGGGTACGTAAGGGTCCTGAACACATATCTCGTAGGGACAGGGGCAGTACTACCATTTCTATCCCTGTCATGCTGGTGTGGGGAAAATGCATACACGCCCAACAACGTGATCGGTTTTGTACCTTTGCCATTGCGCGGGTCACAGTCCAATACGTGTTTTCCTTTGGCCTTTTTTTACTTTCTATCCGTGGGCGTGGTGTCAGTGTATATGAGACACATGGTGGCCTGCGACGTGGTGAAGTCATAAATTCGCATTGCAATATTAGGGTGGTGTTGCTGTCCAGTAACGCGTGCGTGGTTAAATTGTTCGAGCCCTTTCCCCATTTGTAACCTGCTCTGGCCATGTTTACTATCGGGGTGCCGCCTTTCCGTGGCGTTTCCTTTTTTGACTAAGGACAGCAAAACCAGATTTCCTTCCATTTGAGTCTATGTACAAGGCCCTCCACATCATGCGGGTCCATATTTTTTCCTGTATGGGGCAGCAGGGTATGTTTATCCTCTGACCCCAGGTGACGCTCTGCCGGTGGACCTTAGTCTCAGGGGCTAGGGGGGTCGGGTGTGTGCTGGACAGGTATACCATACTAAGCATGATCGCCACCCCTAACAGGCGGTGGAGCGGCATCCTCGATCTGTGGTGGTATGTTTATGGTGTCTGTGTTTGTAGGTATGGCCAACTTACAATGCGTGGCATGTACCCAGGACGACTTGCCCTCACAAAACACCGCTGTTGGTGTGGTCAGGAGAACTTGGAACGGTCCCGTCCACCTTGGTTCAAGCGCAGTCTTATGGGTGAAATGCTTCACCAGTCTTTGTTTGAAGACCTTTTGAGCAACCAAGACCCACAGAATGAGTTCTATCCTGATGACCCAGCCAGAGTTATACCTTGGAGACTCACTAAATTTGGGAAAAACATTATGAGGTCTGCCTAGATGGTTCTAAATGTGGAGCCTACCTTGGAGACTCACTAAATTTTATAAAATCAGGAAAAAGAGTTTTGCCTTGGAGACTTTGAAAACTGGTTTCATTTTGGAGACTCTGCTTTATCATCCAAAGAGTCTCCAAGATGGGTCCCACAAGTAATGAACAATGTTTTTTGTTAAATGACGCCATTGAAAATAAATTCAATTATATTTGTTATGTAATTCAGTATTAGATAAGTAATGTATTTTTTTACATATATTTCAGCAATATCAAGAACGTTCGAGGAAGAAAATGCTGGAAAATTATTCCTTCCCATTTTTTTTTTTTTTTTTTTTTTTTTGTATACAAGATCGAGGCTCGTGAAAGAGCGAACATTAATCACACAGAAAGACAAACAGACACATACAACAAATAACATCGGGAGCGGTAGACAAGATGGGGAGAGAGGGGGAAGGACACAAACACAACATTTGAGAGCAGGGAAGGACACAAACACAACATTTGAGAGCAGGGACCGAGAGACATGGAGACATCGAGAGATCTGTGGGAGGGAGAGGGCTTTGGGGGGGAGGCATGTGAAGGGTGGGGGGGGGGGGGGTGGGAGAGGTATAAACATATGGACACTGCCAGGACTTCCAGGAAAGAAGTTGGAGTTTCAAACAAGGTGGATCTGGGGTGAATTAGTGGGGGTAGAAAAGATCAAGGTTTTGGATGGGGGAAGATAAGAGATGGTGGTGAACAGCTGTTTTAAAGACCTGGAGGGAGGGGTGGGATTGAAGGGAGTGTGGGAGTTTGTTCCAGAGGCGGGAGAAAAGAGGAATGAAAGAGTGAAGGTGAGCAGAGAGCCGAGATTTCGGCAGTTTAACCATCAGAGGGTTGCTGGCGAGTTGATAGTCGGTGGAGGATTCACCACTCTCGAGAAAGCCTCATCAACAAGTCGAGGTATTCTGACCAGTTTGAGCTGTGATCACGAAGAAGCGGATACCCGCATTATTCTCCATGGGCTCGGAGCTACCAAATCCGGATCTGAGAGAATAATCGTTCATTGCAGAGACACTGATGTCTTCCTTCTTCTGCTGTATTTCTTCCAACAAAGCCTTGTTTGGATGATTGGTGGGACCTTCCGTGATAGACGATGTTATCCGGTTCACGGAGTCTCGCAAAAGCTGTCAAAACCTGTCAAGGATAATTTGTTGGGGTTTCATGCTCTGACTGGATCAGACACAACTTCATCATTTACAGGATGTGGCAAGAAGACGTGTTGGAAAGTCTTTGTAGAATATCCGCATCTTCTCTGTGGAGTTGGTCGCGATGGACCATTGGCAGAAGTTGAAGAGTTTGTGTGTCGCCTCTACTCGGCTCCGGATCCCAAAGGCGGTGTCAACCAGGCTAGATTTGATCTGTTCCGAAAAGGAAAGAAACAAATTGAAAATCTTCCACCCACAGAAAATGCTCTCAAGTCACACTTGGCAAGACCAAACTACCAGGCGAAGTGTGCTTGGCCGCTGGACAGTGTGACAATCGAAAGGCAGTCGGCTTGCCGTCATCTTCCGGTGGATGGCGAGAAACTGAAGGGGGACTTGATGTAGTCTAGATTACTCTTCCAGCAGTACCAGTGCCATGTATTGAGTTGATGACTTGTGGTTGCAAAACAAAGTGCAGGACCGCTGCATGCAAATGCCACAAGTCGATGCAGACGCCCCCCTCCCCAGACTCAATTGTTACGCCCCCCCCCCCCCCCCACATTCAGACATTTTAAATGTGACTTTCTAATGTTAATCGGACAATATGTCAAGTGTACTGACTCCATTGTAATATTCATCATTGTTAACAGAATGTGGACACGAGTAAACAAGTTTGTACAATTAAAGATGTGTTATGTTACGTATGAGACGCATTATATTACAATTGATGCCATATGGCAGCCATTTTGAAAAAAAATGTTGTGCAGTTAATTTCTACCTTGGCGTTTGCCGAGGTCTCGTCCCATTCTATTCTCGGTCCCATTCTCAAAATTCTAGGTCCCATTCTAGAAATCAACAACCCCATGGCTCTGTTCCCAACCCGAGAGTCCATAAATCATGACGGAGCATTTGTGGAAGGTCACTCTCACACCATCACGTTCCACAGATTCCCCAATGGTTGTCCGGCAGGCTGTCTCATTCCTGTCCATGCGGATTGACCCGGGCCCAAGTTGGCCGTCCGCAGTGCCGCCACCAAAGCGCGACCCACAACACCTCCCCCTAGTGGTCCTCAATATTTGCCATCCGAGGCTTGAAAAACCACCTCGGACCCCCTGGAGGTCTTAACCCCCACCAGGGTCCGGCGACCCTGTCAGCCCGATCCACCAGCTCGGACGGCGCCCCGACGGACAAGGGACGCCACACTCCACCAGACCCCCCGTGGGGCCCAGGTCGTACCTCGACACCCAAGGCTCGACCCCACGTCCAAGTCTCGCCAGCACAACCCCCCAGCTGGCTGGCATCCCCAAATTTACAAAGGGGCAACTTTTCCCCGAGGCCATCACCCATGACCTCCGCATGTCCAAATCCCGCAGCCCGGTGACCAACTCCAACCACGGCTGCTCCAAATCACATTCCCATTTTAATTTGATTTTAGATTTTCTTTGACCAATTTTTGCTCCAGGTGTCCAATCACCGCAGCTGCAGGGAACAACCTCTACCACAGGTTGTTCTGCCCCTCCCTGCAGCTGTTCCACATTCTCTACGGGGACCAAATCGTCGGAGGCTCGATCTCCCGACACCCCAAGGTCCAAATCCAGCCCGGAGCCAACACACTCCCCCAACTGGTTCTCCAATTTTGGAGCCTCTGTTTCCAAATCGTAGTGTACGGTGAGCGCCCCCTTGGTCATTCCAACCACCTCCTCGGACCAACTGACCTCGTCCCCCAAACTCCTTTGGACCTGGTCAACCTTTACCTCCATGGGACTGTCCCAGATCCCCAGCCACTGAATCAAATCATCCTCATCATCATAACAAATCATTTCTGGCCCCGCCAGGTCTTCATCAATATCCCCAATAAATACCCGGTCCGGCTCCATTACACAGACCCCCAATTGCTCTGCACCACCGCCCTGGTGCTGCACCAATTCCAATTCATCGCCCTGTTGGGGTGTTGTGACATCCACTCGGTCCCGACAAACAACCAGGCCACCAGGTGGGAAACACTCCCGATTACAATTTTGGCACTCCACGCTCACCTGTTGGCATTCCCCATCTACCTGTTCACATGCCACAATCAGGTCTTCCCCATTTACCTGTGGGCACTCCACGTTCACCTGTGGACTCGCCCATTCTTCCTGTATGCATTCCCCATCGACATGTAAATTTCCTTCCCTACCTTCCTCATTTCCTTCAATTGCGATTCCCGGTGCAATTCCCTGCTCGTGAGCAACATGCACATCTGCATGGGCCGTACTCTCTCCCATTCCCAATTGGCACTCCACGCTCCCCTCTACGCATTCCCCATTAGCCTCTTCATCTGCCATTCCTGGTGCAATCCCCAATTTGCCTTCCCCCCGTTCAGATTCAAACCCTGCCACATTTGGCTCTCCTGTGCCCCGCCTGCACCATTCGTTCGTCCTTCCTTCCATTTATTCGTACATCCATCCATTATATTTCCCATTCGCTCAAAATGGGCATCCGTTAATTCCTTTAAAAATTTCATGAAGGCCTGGTCGTCTCGAAGGTCGCGGAGGAAGTTCCAATGCTATTCTCAACCCAACTATTTCCGGCTTACTCCCGATCCTTCCCACATCCTCCATTCTCCATTCAGCCTTGGCGCGCCACCCAATCAGTGCCCTCCACCGACTCGTTGGCTGGAGGTTCGCGCCTACCGCGCCAACCCATCACTCGTTCCCTGTAGCATGGTCATAGCGCGTGCTTTTCGAGGTGGATAGGCCTGCCGGAGGTGTAGGTGGCGGCGGCCATCATCGGCGGTGTCCTGGCTTGGTTTCCTGTCCGTTTTCTTCCAAAGTCACGGTCAGGGAAGGTAATTATTTAATGTTGCGTTAGGGACCTAAGTGTCTACAGGTGTGCATTGCCATAAGGGACAAAGCTTTGATGACCAGGTTGGACTCACAGGAGCGTTATCTTTACTCCCTAACTACTTAACACTCGAAGTGGCTACTTAACACTCGAACATCCTGGTATGTTCACAAGCAGACATCTTAACCCGACAAATCGCCCACACATGAAGAACTTATTACAGTGTTACGGATTCGTCACTTCCGTTGTGGTGGTTTGCATCCACTGTAAATATTGCTGATTCCATGTACTATTATTGTTTTCAAAAGGTTTATTGTTCTCGAACTGTTTTCAAAAGGTAAAAAAGTTAATGTTAAAAGAAACAGGAAACCGGATCGGGAACTGGACGACGAAGAGGAAGAAGTAAAAAAAAAAGGGCGGAGCGAGTGAGTCGGACAAGAAGGAGCGGAGATACTTGCGGTTTGGAGCGAACGTTGGCGAGCAAGAGTCACTAGCGAACTTTCGGGTTTCCCGGGAAAGGGGTCCCTGCGACAGAGTTGTCATCGCTGTGACTGATCAACCTGCGTGTCAGGTTTTTGGCAGTGGATTCCGAGGAGAATTATCGCCGGGCCGTTACGTCTCAAGAACGGGCCGTCGGCCATTTTGACTCGCGCAGGACTTGTGCTTCGCTCGTGGTTTCGTCTCTTTTCGACCATTTTCACCGCATTCAGACGTCGATCTGGGGCGTGTGTGTGACGTGGCTTTTTGAAGGTTAATTCGTCCATACCCGAGGGTGTGATCTCTCAGTTGCCTGTTGGGCGCCTTTGGGTTTCCAGTCGCCTTGAGGGTGCCTTTGTACAGCTTTGGGCTGTGTGACTGTACTTGCCATCCGCACGGGATTCTGGTCTCGATTGGACATCGTTCTGGCAATCGCTGGAGCGAATCAACTTTGGGCTTGAAGCGGGAATAAGAGACATTGGGGATGTTCGTGTCTCACTCACGTGGAGCTCAGTGAGTTCTATATTACAAAACTGATGGTACCATCATAGGACATATTGATTGTACTTTTGAATACTATTATTGTTGTACTGTTATTCTTGTGTGATCTTAATACAAAATTTGTTTGTGAGTAACAATTGGGGTGGCTTCTCCACTGATCTTTGACATACAGAATAACACATTTTTCTGCCGTGACTCCTCTCGGGGCTCGGAGGTACACCGTGACCAGGGGGTCGGGGAGGAGCACGTGACAACAGGTAGATTCCCCATCGCGACAGTCGAATACCTACCTATACAGATCTACCTAGCTCTAGATATTGCTTTACCCCAGACATAACAATACTTTGGCCAATATATCCAGTATTTCAAAATACTTTGTGGATGCATTTAACACGAAACCCAGGCTTTCAAAACAAATTCCACCGAAGTGCAATAGTTTTTGCTTTCAAATTATATATAAATACATGCAGTCACGTGAAAAAGTAAGTACACCCCATGTAAAGTTTTCACTTTTTCAACATATTTCAACATACAGCTATTTGATCTTCATTTCAACAATATTGATAGATAAAGGTGATATAATATAACAAATATCATGAAACATTTACATTTTGTAGTCCATTGTATAATTTAAATAAACATAAATGCAAATTTCGCATGTGGAAAAAGTAAGTACACCCCTACATTTTTCACTACTTCAAATACCTAAAATTAGAATCAGGTGCACCAGCTCAGGTGCAAATGATTAGAACATCGTTAGAGAGGATCTTGGAGGAATCTGTCTTATTTAAACCTCAGACATTTAGTTTGGTTTGCTCTTTGTTGTTGAAGTGTGCGGCGTCACCATGCCTAGATCAAAAGAGCTCTCTGAGGCCTTCAGAAAGAAGGTTATAGATGCCTACGAGTCTGGGAAGGGATTTAAAAAGATCTCCAAACAATTTGAAATCAATCATTTGACTGTCCGGAAGGTCATCTACAAGTGGAGAAGATTCCAAACAACTGCCAACTTGTTCAGGCCAGGCCGCCCCAGCAAGTTCAGCCCGAGAGCAGACCGCAAGATGCTGAAAGAGGTCTCTAAGAACCCCAGAATATCATCACGGGCCCTACAGGTAGCTCTTGCCACTGTTGATGTCAAAGTGCACGAGCCTACCATTAGAAAGAGGCTGCACAAATTTGATCTACATGGGAGGTGTGCCAGGAGGAAACCTTTGCTGTCCAGAAAGAACATCAAGGCAAGACTAAAGTTTGCCAATGAACACCTAGGCAAAGACCAGCACTTCTGGAACATTGTGCTCTGGACAGATGAGTCAAAGGTAGAGCTATTTGGCCACAGTACCAGAAGACATGTTTGGCAAAAACCAAAGACAGCATTTGACCACAAGAACGTGATACCAACTGTAAAGCATGGTGGTGGAAATATTATGGTTTGGGGCAGCTTTGCTGCATCAGGGCCTGGGCAACTCACCATCATAGAATCCACGATGAATTGTTCATTGTACCAGAGGGTCCTTGAGGAAAATGTGAGGCCATCAGTCGGAAAGTTGAAGCTCAACCGAAGGTGGACCTTGCAACATGACAATGACCCTAAACATATCAGTAAACCCACTATGGAAGAGTTCTGTTTCTTAATGGAAGAAGAATGGAAGACTCCACTTTGTTCTTTTATAGATTTATTAAACTCAAAAGGGGGTAGGGAATTAACGAACTGATTCAATTTATGAATAACTATGAACTAACTAAACTCGACGAAGCCTCGTTCAGCCGGTCGGAGCATGGCCCAATCCTCTCTCCTTGATCTCTCCTTCGGTCCTCGGTCCAGCGCAACTCTGAGAGTTGTTCTCCTCGAGTAAGCCCCTTTTATCTAGAAATTCAGTTCTCCTGGTGTTCGAACTGAATTTCCTTATTCGGGCAAGGAATGTCAGAATTCCGCACCGAGCTGGGCCGAGACAGCGGCCCAGACGGGTCTGGTCTGGTCTGTGTCAAACCGAACTACTAAGAGCCATTCCAGACAGTTATTATCTGTTGAAGATACAAAACACCTTTATCTATCTTTTGTAGGTCACTTTCTGACCTCCACGCAAGCTCTTTCCTCCTCCAAATTCCATCTCTACAGAGTCATGCAAAACATACATTTGGATAAAGAAATCAGAAACACATATATACCTTCCCAGAGATATATGAAATAATATATATTCCTCCACACCACCAAGGAATGGCTGAAAAGAAAGAAATGGAGGGTTCTGGAATGGCCAAGTCAAAGCCCGGATCTAAATCCCATCGAGATGTTGTGGGGGGATTTGAAACGAGCTGTGCATGCAAGAAACCCCTCAAACATCGCACAGCTGAAAGAATTCTGCATGGAGGAGTGGGCAAAAATTTCTCCCAGTCGATGTCAGAGACTGGTCGACAGTTATTAGAAACGCCTACTTGAGGTTGTTTCTGCCAAAGGGGGCAATACGACCTATTAGAGCCAAGGGTGTACTTACTTTTTCCACAAAAGGAAATGGCATCTCTGTTAATGTTTTGTTAAATAAATTATTGCAAAGTCAATTTTTCATTAGTTTTTGTTCAATTAGATCACCTTTATCTATAGATACTGTTTAAATGAAGATCAAATATTGATATGTCCACATATGTTAAAAAGATTAAAAAACATTTCATGGGGTGTACTTACTTTTTCCACATGCGAAATTTGCATTTATGTTTATTTAAATTATACAATGGACTACAAAATGTAAATGTTTCATGATATTTGTCATATTATATCACCTTTATCTATCAATATTGTTGAAATGAAGATCAAATAGCTGTATGTTGAAATATGTTGAAAAAGTCATAACTTTACAAGGGGTGTACTTACTTTTTCACGTGATGGTATACATGAAGAAATATATCAAAATATATACACACTTTATAACTCTTCAAAATGTTATTACCCAAATCTGATGGGCTGGCTTAATGGCCTAATGGATAAGGCATCAGAATCCCAAGCTTGGGAGTGTAGGTTAGAGTCCCATTTGGGTTGAATAATTATTTTCTTCTTACTTTTTGAAGTATTTTATATCGTCTTGAATAATGAAAGGGAGGCACGAAGGCGCCTCTGCCTTTATATGGGATCGTTTCACTGTATGCAGCTTTAACATGGGGACTGAAAATTCGTTTGTCAGCTTCTATTGGTATATTAAATATCTATAAATATACATTTATACACCCTTTATACCCCTTTAAAATGTAAAAAAAAAAAAAAAATTCTAATGTGCTGGCTCAATGGCCTAATGGATAAAGTATCAGACTCTCAAGCTGGGGATTGTGGGTTTGAATCCCATCTGTGTTGAATATTCTTTCCCCTTACTTTTTCAAGTATTTTGTATTGTCTTGAATAAAGTCTTGTACAATGAACAAATGCATTTTGTTTGTATTTAAAATGTATCTTGTGAAAAATGTCAGGGGCATAGAAAAGGCCCCTTTAAATGGGATGTGCCATGTGGCACATCATTGTTGATCATTGTTGATCTGGAGAAAGCATTCAATAGGGTTCCACGCAAAGTAGAACCCGATCATGTGAGGGCATTGAGGAAGTTGACATGGGCATTGAGGAAGTTAGGAGTGGAGGAATGGTTGATCAGAGTAGTGATGGCAATGCACGAAAGAGCGCGCACAGCTGTAAGGACGGAGAACGGGAACAGTGGTGACTTTGAGGTGAAGGTGGGAGTGCATCAAGGGTCGGTACAAAGTCCACTACTATTTGGAGCTGTGATGAAGGTGCTGGCTCAGAATGTAAAGGAGGGTTTACCGTGGGAGTTGTTGTATGCAGATGATCTGGTGTTGATTGCAGAAAGTATGGATGGACTGAAGGAGAAGATGAACAAGTGGAAGGAATGTATTGAGACAAAAGGTCTGAAGGTGAATATCGGAAAGACTAAGGTGATGGCAAGTGTTAAAGCATGTGGTGCGGTGGAATGAACTGGGAAGAGGCCGTGTGCTGTGTGCAGAAAGCGTGTCGGAGTGAACTCCATTCAATGCACAATGTGGGCTGAGTGGGTTCATCAAAAATGTAGTGGTTTGAGAGGGTCATTATCCAGTGTGGCAGCTACATTCAAGTGTAAGGTGTGCACAGAGGGAGCTGCAGATGGAAGTGATATATAATAATAATTATAATAGTGGACTCCAGAGGGTATAATATTAATAACTAGAACGCCACTCAGTAGAGCGCCTACTCCCGCCGTGGGTCAAGTTGGAATAGTACGATTTCACAAAAGTTTGAGGGAGTAGTTCAGTGACAACACAAGACAAGACAACACAAGACAACACAAGACAGACACTGCACAGATAGACATATATATATGTATACTAGGTTGACTCGGCTCGCTATGCTCGCCTCACCAAGCGTCGATACTGAG
This sequence comes from Myxine glutinosa, assembly GCF_964187855.1. Taxonomy (NCBI): domain Eukaryota; kingdom Metazoa; phylum Chordata; class Myxini; order Myxiniformes; family Myxinidae; genus Myxine; species Myxine glutinosa. The sequence goes on along the minus strand of NC_136269.1, from coordinate 16,556,521 downwards.
GAACGGGCTTATTTTAGCTGAGGCTAATGACTGCACCTGAGTTGCTGTGTTGTCATGATTTTCACCAATCATAATACAAACAATTACTTTGCACAAATGTATTTGTTGTGTTTGTGATATTACATTTTTATAGGCAATTTAGGTTGAATGTTTTTTTTTCAAGAAAGAACCCCTCAGCACATACATAGGGGAGGGGTAGGTGCAGACTGGAAGTTTGGGGTGATTCCACCTCACCACCACGTAATTCAAAACACCTCACCACCACGTAATTCAAAACACCTCACCACCACGTAATTCAAAATACCTCACCACCAAGTAATTCAAAACACCTCACCACCATAAAACACATAATAAAAACACCTCACCATCACGAAATTAAAAACACCTCACCACCACGAAATTGAAAACACCTCACCACTACGAAATTGAAAACACCTCACAGCCATCAAGCACGTAATAAAAACACCTCACAGCCATAAAACACGTAATAAAAACACCTCACAGCCATAAAACACGTAATAAAAACACCTCAGAGTCATAAACACGTAATAAAACACCTCACAGCCATAAAACACGTAATAAAAACACCTCACAGCCATAAAACACGTAATAAAAACACCGCACCACCACGAAAATAAAAACACCTCACAGCCATAAAACACGTAATAAAAACACCTCACAGCCATAAAACACGTAATAAAAACACCTCACCACCACAAAATTAAAAACACCTCACAGCCATAAAACACGTAATAAAAACACCTCACCACCACAAAATTAAAAACACCTCACAGCCATAAAACACGTAATAAAAACACCTCACAGCCATAAAACACGTAATAAAAACACCTCACCACCACAAAATTAAAAACACCTCACAGCCATAAAACACGTAATAAAAACACCTCACAGCCATAAAACACGTAATAAAAACACCTCACAGCCATAAAACACGTAATAAAAACACCTCACAGCCATAAAACACGTAATAAAAACACCTCACCACCACGAAATTAAAAACACCTCACAGCCATAAAACATGTAATAAAAACACCTCACCACCACAAAATTAAAAACACCTCACAGCCATAAAACACGTAATAAAAACACCTCACAGCCATAAAACACGTAATAAAAACACCTCACAACCACGTCATTTAAAAACACCTCACCACCAAGTAATTCAAAACACCTCTCCACCACATAATTCAAAACACCTCATCACCAACTAATTCAAAACACCTCACCACCACCGAATTAAAAACACCTCACCACCACCTAATTATAAATACCTCACCATCAAGTAATTCAAAACACCTCACCACCACATAATTCAAAACACCTCATCACCAACTAATTCAAAACACCTCACCACCACCTAATTAAAACACCTCACCACCACCTAATTATAAATACCTCACCACCAAGTAATTCAAAACACATCACCACCACATAATTCAAAACACCTCACCACCACCTAATTAAAACACCTCACCACCACCTAATTATAAATACCTCACCACCAAGTAATTCAAAACACCTCACCACCACATAATTCAAAACACCTCATCACCAACTAATTCAAAACACCTCACCACCACCTAATTAAAAACACCTCACCACCACCTAATTATAAATACCTCACCACCACGTAATTCAAAACACCTCACCACCATGTGATTTAAAAACACCTCACCACCATGTGATATTGAAACACCTCACCACCACGTCATTTAAAAACACCTCACCACCACATAATTCAAAATACCTCACCACCATGTGATTTAAAAACACCTCACCACCATGTGATATTAAAACACCTCACCACCACGTCATTTAAAAACACCTCACCACCACATAATTCAAAATACCTCACCACCACGTGATTCAAAACCACCACAACGTTATTAAAAACACTTCACAACCACCGAAACAAAAGTTTGAGGGAGTCGTTAAGTGACAACACAGACACTGCCCAGATGTGTCGACATATAGATAAATGATTGTACCCGAGTTGCCGTTTTGTCATGGTTTAAACTTTAAATTCAAAGAATTATTTTGCACAAATGTATTTGTAATATACGTGATATCACATTTGATAAACAATTGAAGTTGAAAAAAAAAAAATCCCCAAAAAATTCCCCCCCCCCCATTAATTTTTTTAAAATAAAATACCCTTATTAGGACATACCGACGGGAGAGATATGTGCATTCCAGAAGTTTGGTACGATTTCACAAAAGTTTGAGAAAGTAGTTCAGTGACAACATAACACAGGACAGGACAGGACAGACGCTGCACAAATATATATATATAGATATAGAAATAAAAGTATATATAAAGATAGAGATAAAGTCACACCAACTGTACCGGGAGGATCATAGGACGATTGAGGAATGGCACGTGGAGTGATTTTTCGAAGGGAAGCACAGTGGTGGCAAGATGTCTGAGAAACACCAGGATGGGAGTTTACAGCTGGGTCGGTATTCGTACGCAGGCTATACAGTACAGCTTAAAGGTCAGGTGTGCACCTTGAGACCATCCTCCCACGCACCCACACCTGGGCTGGAAATGAACGTTCGGGTTCATCGCGATGCACCAAACGTGCCCAAACAAAGATCCATGTTTCAATCTGTGGTCTGAAGAAGTGTTTCTTTTTGTTTGTTTTTCAAATCCATATTTTAAAAACCAAAATGTAAGGATGTGTCATGAGTTTTAAGTTTATTCCATACGTCATTGTTAATGAGGGTGATGATGGAGATTAAGCCCCGCCCCTTTGCATTGTGACACAATGCTTTGCCGTGGCGTTTCCGAACTCTGGTGTTTGAGTGGATGGAGATGAAGCCCCGCCCCTTTGCATTGTGACGCACAGTGCTTTGTGGATGCTTTTCCGAACCTGTGTTTAAATTCAAGTGGATTCGACGTCGTTACTACCATTTTGGAACGATCAGTGGCTTCCAGCAAAGCAAGATGTGGTCTTGTTGTTGGACGAGGAAGAAAAAGAATAAGAAGCAAAACGACGACGATCGTCAGGTAATAATTGTTTTATTACCTCTGCCACCGGCACAAAGTTATGTTTTCACCGCCGTCTGTTTGTGAACACGTTATCTTACTATAATTCACCAAATGTCCGTCCGTCCGTCTGTCTGTCTGTTCGAAGGTACCGTAGAAAAACTGCTGAACCGATCGCAAAGATATTTTGGGTGGGTAATCCTGGGATCTCCAGGAGTAAAATGTGCTTTTTAGTTTCCCCAATTTCAGCTTTCGTTTCCAGCATTCTCAAGTTTGGACTCACGCATGACATTCGCGTTCGCATAACCGTCTTTTTTCTCATTGTGACGACGTTGCTTTCCCGGGTGCTGCACCAACGGCTCCACCGATCGCTGCACGGACTCGATCGACCGTTGTGGGCGTTGAATCGCTGCTTGAGAGAATTCCATCCCCCTCGCCGCCATCACGGCCGTCTGTCCATCCAACTTACAATCCCACGAGATATGCGGAAAGGACGACCCAAAACCAATATGAACATCATTCGTAAAAAACATCATTAAAAGCAAATAATGACCTCGGGAAAAGTTCAAAGACATTTAATATCTACTGGAGAGAATTCCACATAGCTCTTTGGGCGGTGTATAGGCTACAGATCGCGGTCTCCATCGATCTTGCCATGGCCGCAACACCTATCGGGTGAAAATCCTTTTAACTGTTCATTTGATCGTTTTTACAATGAAGGAAACGTTAACAATGTTGTTAAAAGTTTATTTTGTGATTAATTGGAGTTATGTTGTTCAGAATTAAAAAAAGATATCAAGTTCAAGTGAATGACGACACGCCGTGATGGTTTCTACCAAAGATCGTACGCGGAGCTCCGCTTTTCAATCTTTGGTTTATACTTTCTGAACGTGAACTTCGCGGATCGCCATATGCAGATTCGCGACGGGCCCACGATCGATGTTTCTTCACGTGAACGCACCCGTTTGTTTGCGAACGGGTACGTTTTTCATGGAAGTCCTTCACGAACTTGCTGTCCATGTCTGACGTGCGACTGAAGGTGCTGCAGGAATGTGGAATTGATTGGTTTCATGCTTTAGCATTCGCTGTATCTGCATTGCCTGTTTGCTTCTGGGCTCCCACCCGCACAGAGCATCCACACACACGTAGCATCCATACACGTGATTGTGTGGACGTGTGGAATGTGGGACATTTGGTCAATTATAGTGAGATACTGTTTAGATTTTGATGATTTGCGTGTGAGATGATTTATCGGATGTTTATATGAATCGTTTCAAATAAAAAGCCTTCAATTTCTGATATTTCCCCTTTTCATTTGGGCCTCCCAATTGAAGTTCCGCCCGCAGGGCAGGTACCGTTGCTCGTCTTAAAAAGTCGTGGACAGATTTGGCCGAAACCTGGTGGAGAGGTTGGGTGTGCGGCAAGGAAGAATGGATTTAAATTTGGTGAAGATCCGGATCCGGATACCGGGATTTAAACATTTTTAAGCGATTCTTCACCGTTGAGTGATTCGGGCCAAAAACGATATGCAGCATGAAATTTGAAAAAGGTTGTGGACGAGGTATAACAAAACTTTGTGGATGAGTTGGGTTTGTGACGAGAACAAGCTGATTCGATTTTGGTTGATGTCGGATCCAGAACTAGCGCATCAGTTGATACAAAACGTAAACTGTTCAACCTGGCGGAGGTGTGCTCTCCATCGAGTACCGTTTCAGATGAGATGAGACTTCAGTTGCTGCTCTGTGACGAGATTCATTCCTCGCTCGTGTAACTATTACGTAAACACCATGACGTAAGAACACGTTCGGATTTTCTTATCTTACGCCATCAATAAAACACCCTTCATTAGTCATTCATGATTCATTCACTGTACCTAATTAATGCGAACACTATTCACTCTTCATGTGACTCGTACACTTCATGTGACCCAAAACACCACGAAGAACCAAAAAAACCCAAAGACCCTATAAAGACCTCAAATACCAATAAAGACTAAAGACCTAAAAAAAACACCACGAAGACCCAAAATACCCTGAAGATCCAAAATACCCCGAAGACCCAAAGGACCCTGAAGATCCAAACGATCCCAAAGACCCTTAAATAACCAGATGACTTAAAAGACCCAAAATACCTCAAATATCTAAAATACCCCAATACCCTTAAAGACCCAAAATACCCTGAAGATACAAAAGACCAAAAAGACCCAACATACCCCAAAGACCCTCAACGACTCCATAGACCCAAGCAAACCAAAACACCAAAAAGACCCAGAGGTCCCAGTGGACCCCAAATACCCAAATTACCCCGATGACCCAAAATACCCCAAATACCCTAAAATACCCCCAACGACCCAGAGGACCGAAAATACCCGTGGACTCCGAAATCCAGAGGACCCAAAAGACTCGGATGAACCAAAAGGTCCCGTGAAACCAGAAGACCCAAAAGACCGAGGACCCAAAGAACCCAAAAGACCCTGAGGACTCCGAAGACCGAAAAGAAGAGTAATTATGTCTCTTACATTGGAATTGTAGATGGTGGCTTGCAAACTGAACCTCAAGGGTGGTGGACAGAAGCGGTTTTTTTTTTTCATCACAATAAATACAAGGCGCATGAGGTGAAATTCACTGCTTGTAATGTTCAACGTGTGCAGAGTAAACCGAGTGTTCATTTACGTCTATCGGATGTCTAATAAATAAAGAAGATATAAGCACACCTGATACGAGGCCCAGGCTTCAGACTTTGGCACGATCACGAGGCTGCACTGTCAAATAAACTGTTCCAACCCGTCATTTTTGACGGGCCATATACTCGTTTTAAATAATATATTTACTAATCACATGGTTTGTGTCTTCCTCACCAATGTTTCATTTACTCATCACGTGGTTTGTATCTTCCTCACCAACCCCGTAGACCGAAGCTGTTGAACTTGGCCACAGATCTGCAGTAGATGCCTCTGGGCACAGTGATCAGCTCTCCCCCATTGAGTCGCTGCCACAAGATTCTGCCAATGACGCGGAATCTGGTGATGCGTCATTGACAAATAAGAAGAAGTCAAAATGCTGGAGGTGGTTCAGCAAGTGGAGAAAGTCTCGTGGGGCACAGAAGGTGGTGGACGATGATGCAAAAGATTCTCCCGTAACCACCGACAAGGTATCACAGTCGCCTTTTATATCGTACTTGGGAAAAATTACATTTAAAACCTTTGGAATTGGCTACATTGTGAGAGAAAATCATAAATTATGTAATATTATACAGTACAGGAATGGTGTTGGGGTTGTGGTGAATGTGGACATGACACAGACTTGATGGGCCAAATGACGTCCACCTGTTTCAAGGTTTCTGTGTATTTCTAATTTCATACCAGCAGAGGTTTTTGGTGTGTGTGTGTGTGTGCGTGGTGTGTGGTGTGCGTGCGCACGCGTGTGTGTGGCCGGATTTATTTAAGGACAACTGGGACACGTGCCTGGGGCCTCCACCACCCAACGGCCCATCCAGGATTATTTTCAGGATACATACAGGGCCTGTAGAAAGTCTACACCCCTTTTCAAAATGTGCACCTTTTGTTGCCTTATAGCCTGGAAATAAGTTGCATTAAACCAGACTTTTTCCACCTTTATTTACACATCGTAACCCACAACTTCCAAGTGAAAAACAAATTCTACAAATTTCAGAAAGTTGCTCAAAAAAAACAAAACGAGAATATCTTGGTTGGATAAGTGTCCATCCCCATGAGTTCATACTTGGTGGAAACACCTTTGACAGAAGCACCTCTTTCTGGTCCACTCAAGGACATTTATCTTTTTGTTCCTGAGCCCCTCCAGTGAAGCTTTGGTTGTGTGCTTCGGGTCGTTGTCATGCTGAAAGGTGAACTTCCGTCCCAATTTCAGCTTTCTTGCAGAAGGCAGCAGGTTTTCCTCTAGTATTTTTCTGTATTTTGCTCCATCCATTTTCCCTTCTATCCTGACATGTGCTCCAGTCCCTGCTGATGAGAAACATCCCCATAACATGATGCTGCCACCACCATGCTTCACAGGAGGGATGGTGTACTTTGGGTGCTGTTGGGTTTGCGCCAAACATAACATTTTGCATTTAGGCCAAAAAGTTCCATCTTGGTTTCGTCTGACCACAGAACGTTAATTTTTTTAGATATTTTTTTGTATACAGAATCGAGGCTCGTGTAAGAGCAAACACATTGAACATGAAAACATGCACAGATACATAAAACATGCAATGAAGGGAGCGGGAGACACGATGGGGAGAGAGATGGAAGCGCAACAACAGTGGAGAACAGGGACGTTGGTAGATATGTGGAAGGGAGAGGGCTGGGGAGGAGGGAGGCGTACACGGTATAACGCAAATGAACACGACGAGGAATTTCAGGAAAGAACTTGGGGATTCAAAGAGGCGGACTTGGGGTGTTTTAATTGGGGTAGAAAAGGTCAAGGTTTTGGATGGGGGAAGATAAGAGATCGTGTTGAACAGCTGTTTTAAAGACCTGGAGGGAGGTGTGGGATTGAAGAAAGTGTGAGAGTTTGTTCCAGAGGTGCGAGAAAAGAGGAATAAAAGATTGAAGGTGGGCAGGGAGCCTAGATTTTGGCAGTTTTACCATCAGAGGGTTGCTGTCAGATCTTGTGCGACCTGTAGGAATATTTGGGGGACAAAGCCCAGAGAGAGCTAGGGGAGCAAGGCCGGAGAGGAGTCGGTAGAAGACAGAAAGACCACCTACCTGCCTGCGGTGAGTGAGTAAAAGGCCCTCGGAGAAAGCTTCATCGCGGCAGATTCCAATGATTCTGAAAGCTTTGGTTTCAACAGCGTGAAGCCGAGCTCGGTGTGAGGCAGGAGTACCGGCCCATAGGGAAGAACAGTATTCCATTGAGCTACGGATGAAAGCCTTGTATGAGGTGAGGAGCACGACGGAGGATGCCCAGTCGGCAACTCGCTTTGGAGGCCAGCTTGGAAATGTGGTTTTCCCAAGAAAGATCATGGCAGATATTGAGACCCAAAAGCTTGAGCGACAGAACTTCTTGGAGAGGATTGTTGAGAAAGTAGATGGGAGGGTTGTCCAGTCGATCTTTTCGGAGAGACATAGTAAGAGTGTGAGATTTGTCAGGATTGAAAGACATGTTCCACTTGTTTGACCAGTCTGTGATTTTGTCCAGGTCTTCAAAGAGTGAGGAGGCTGCAGACTGCCGATCTGAGGGAAGAGGAATGGAGCGGCAGAGAGTGGAGTCATCAGCAAAGAGATAGAGAGGATTTTCCAGAGAGTCGGAGAGATCATTGATAAAGACCAGAAAAAGCACAGGGCCCAGAACACTGCCTTGGGGAACTCCAGCCTGAACAGGAAGGGGAAATGAGAGAAATCCATTCAGGGCCACACGTTGACTACGACCACAGAGGAAGTCCGCAAGCCATGCATGGAGATTTCCATGGATACCATAGGAGGAGAGTTTGGTGAGCAGAGCTGGGTGCCAGACCGTATCGAAGGCACGTGATATATCAAGGGAGACAGCTCTGATTTCCTGTTTGGCATTGAGGACTTCCATCCATTGTTGAGACAGTAGAAGCAGCATGTCCAGAGTAGAATGACCTGGTCTGAATCCAAATTGATGATCAGAGATCAAGCCATTGGAGAAGACGCAGGATTTGATATCCGAAGCAATGATGGATTCCATGACTTTGATGATAATTGGGAGCAGGCTGATTGGTCTGCAGTTGCAAGGATCTGTTTTTGCACCTTTTTTGTGTAAAGCGGTGATGTTGGCTGATTTCCAGGATGCTGGCACATGACCTTGAGCAAAAGAGGGTGAAAAGAACAGAGAGAGGGTAAGATAGAGCGGCAGAGCAGGATTTTAGGACCTGTGGGCTGATGCCGTCTGGTCCAGTTGCAGAATCAGAGTCGAGGTTTGACAAAAACTTCTCCACCTTGTCAGGAGAGAAGGACACAGAGTCCAGGAGCAGTTGGGTTCGACTGGGTAAGGTGGGAACAGAGAGAGATGGGGTTGGGACACAAGATTTTGAGGCAAACACAGAGTTGAGGCATTCGGCTTTGTCACGTGTGGTGTCAACTGTGTAGCCATTTGAGGTAAGGGAGGGGATGGAGGGGGAACAAACACCAGAAACGGATTTGACCAGACGCCACCAGGATTTGGAGGAAGGAGACAGGTTTGAGAGTTCATACTTGAGTGTGGAGAGATAGTGCTTCCTGGCACTCCTGAGGGTAGGCACACACTTGTTCCGAGCTTGGTGGAAGGAACTGAGATTGCCTTCAGTTGGATTTGCCTTCCAAGAGGCAAAGGCAAGTTGTTTCGGGGCAACTGCCTCACCACAAGATTCAGTGTACCATGGATGGGAGGAAGGGTAAGACAACTGAAGATGAGATGGGATAAATCTATGCATGAGAGAGAGAGCAGTTTGCTTTGGAAGAATTCCCAGGAAGAATTGATGTCGGAGGCAGTGGAGATGGGAGACCAGTCCAGATGATTGATGGCTGCTTGGAGACCGTGCCAGTCGGCCCGAGTGAGATGCCAGACTCGTCGACGCTGAGGAGGCTCTCTGAGAATGGCCAGAGAGATGTCTGCTTTAACAAGCACATGATCAGAAGAACTGATTGGAGCAGAAGAAGAGCAGCAGACATTTGCAGGGAAGTTTGTCATAACCAAGTCTAGAAGAGAAGATACTCGATTGGCTGAGATCCGGGTCAGGAAATTGACAGATTGTGTCAATCCCAGTGAGTCACAGAAGTCCTTTGCTGAGGTGCCATGGCTGGTGAGAGAGGAACCCACACCCAGCTAGCTGGCATGATGACAGTTGAAGTCGCCACATATGAGGAAGAGAGAGTTGGGATGAGTGGATATAAGTTGGTCCATGTTGTCGGACAGTGAAATGTAAATGGAGTCATCACTGTTTGGAGGATGGCACAGAACACATATGAACAAAAGGTGGGAGCGGAGAGGCAGCCATAGCCAGAGGTACTCCTGGGGGTGAGGCGGAGAGAGGGCAGTGCAAGGAGAGTGAGGAAGAGAGTTTTTGATAAGGATAGCAACCTCACCACCAGGACGAAGCTCAGGTCTATCATACCGGAGGAGGGAGTAACCAGGAAGAGATATTAAGGAATCGGAGACATCTTGAAGGAGGAAAGTTTCTGTTAAGCAGATCAAGTCGGGATTGTCAGAAGCAACCTGTATGGAGAGATCAGTCAGGTTTGAGCGAAGGCCCCGGATGTTTGAGGTCCATACCGTTAATGAAGAGAGAGAGGGGGAGCATCGGGTACAGGACAGGGGAGTGGTGGGGCAGGGTAAGATGAAGGATGAGAGGGGGAGGTAGGGAGAGCAGTTGATCGTGTGTCAGAGATTACAGAAGAGTTACAAGAAAGGGAAGGATGAGGAGGATGAAAGGTTTGATGGTGATGGGATGAGGCACAGTGAGGGGTTGTTTGAGGGGGGAAGGCAGTGGAAAGTAGAAGGTTGGGGGAGGTGGAGGTATGAGATAGAAGGGAGACGAAGTGGGGAGGAGGCAGCTTTGAGGAGGAGGGGGGAGAAGGGAGAATTGGAGAGGAATGGTATGAGGGGGAGATTTGAATGGGAGGGGTCAGGGGGGAGTTTTGAAGGGGAGGAGAGAGGGGGGAGTTTTGGAGGGGAGGGGCAAGGGGGGAGTTTTTTGAGTAATGGCTTCCTTCTTGCCGCCCTACTGCACAGGCCAGAGTTGTGGAGTGCTTGGGATATTGTAGTCACACGCACACAGTGACCAATCTTTGCCAAAAAGGCCTGTAAATCTTTCAAAGTTGCCATTGGCCTCTTGGTGGCCTCTCTGATCAGTCTCCTCCTTGCTTGGTCATCCAGTTTGGAGGGACGGCCTGATCTTGGCAGGGTCTTGGTGGTAGCATACGCCTTCCACTTCTTAATGATCGTCTTGACTATGAAATATTTTTATACCTATCCCCTGATCTGTCTCTCCACAACTTTATCCCGGAGGTCTTTTGAAGGCTCCTTGGTGCTCATGGTGGAGTCTTTTCTGTGAAATGCACTACCCAGCAGAGAAAACCGACAGGAACAGCTGATTTTATTCTGATATTAATCAGAATCACTACAATTTGACACAGGTGGAGGCCGATTAACTTGGTGTGTGATTTGGAAGGTGATTGGTTACACCTGAGCTAATTTGCAATTGCTATAATTATGAGGAAGGTGGACACTTATCCAATCAATATATTCTAGTTTTGCATTTTCAATCAAGTAAAAAATCTGTAGAATTTGTTTTTCATTTGGAAGTTGTGGGTTACGATGTGTAAATAAAGGTGTAAAAAGTCTGATTTAATGCATTTTAATTCCAGGATATAAGTAAACAAAAGGTGAAAATTTGAAAAGGGGGTGTAGACTTTCTGTAGACACTGTGCATCTACAAAATAACCCAACTGGGGTTTTTGATTGGATGTTTGGACGGATGGACTAATTCATAAATCCGAGGCCTTAGCATGTCCAGACAGACCTCAGGCTTTTGGCCTTCAGGCCTCGAATAGCTTCCTTCTCCGAAGAGATTGTGTTGTGTTGGTGTTGTTGTTGACGACTTCTTGTTGTTGTTATGAAGGCAATGTTGAGGTAATTTTTTCAGAGCAATCCTATTATTGGAGGTGTAGTTGTTGTTGTGAAAGCCACCACCACCCATGTGTGCACTGGGGCCTCCACCACCATAAACCCGTTGCTATGTGTGTGTTACGTTATGTTGTGGGGGATTGGAGAAACAGCGGCTCTTTGTATGATCGTCCATCTTGGTTTTTAGGCCAATGTGCCTTTGTCAGGCTTTTCACGGCTTTGGAAAAACCCGACACTTTGGGATTCTGATTCAAGATCACGTGTTGAATTAATGAAAAAAAAGGTGGAAGACATCAAACATTGATGTGATGCTTGATTTTTTTTAACCCTTTGTTAATTAAAAGGCGTTTTTAAATCACAGACCATTCATCATTTATCACCAATTCTGGATCTCGATGCTCCCAATGTTGTTAGTTTCAGGATAAAAATAGAATATTTCCACAACATTGTTCAACGACCGTGAGTGATTCATTTATCTTGTGAGTGCAGGTGGAACCAAACACAATCCAGAAGGAGAACGAGCATCTGGAGTATCTCACCTGTCCCATTTGCCTTGACATCGCAGTTGGGCCGCACAAGTACCTTCCCTGTCACCATGTTTATTGTGTGTCGTGCCTGCAAAGAGTGCGTCGTCACAACACCGGACAGGTGCACTGTGCGCTTTGTCGGAGCCCCGTGACGCATGAGATATTCTGCCGAGGTAACCATCAGGAATGGAAGATTACCAATTGCTGCTTTCATAGTTACCTTGTTTTTATTACAACTACTTTCTTCTTTCAACTTTCTTCTTTCAACTTCCAACTTCTTTCCTGGAAGTCCTGGCAGTGTCCATATGTTTTATGCCTCCCCCCCCCCCAAAGCCCTCTCCCTCCCACTGATCTCTCGATGTCCCTGCTCTCAGATGTTGTGTTTGTGTTCCTCCGCCTCTCACCCCATCGTGTCTATGGCTCCCCATGTTATATGTTTAATGTGTCGGTTTGTCTTTCTGTGTGATTAATGTTCGCTCTTTCACGAGCGGTAGACACGATGGGGCGAGAGGGGGAGGAACACAAACGCAACATCTGAGAGCAGGGACATCGAGAGATCAGTGGGAGGGAGAGGGCAAAACAAAATCAAATGGATCTTGTATACAAAAAAAAACAAAAAAACTAGGTGTGCATGTCATCTGGTCGTTTCGATGACCATTCTTAATCAAATGACGGCAAGTTGTACTTCATAAACATATTGCATGTGTATCTGTGAATCTCATTGAGGATGTAAAATGAAGTGAAACGTAAAAAATGTTGTTTTATAATACATTATAGCTGTTGTTGTGGTTTGTGTGCTTCTTCTGTGTCGGTCACGCTTTTTTCCATAAACAAGACCGGAAGTCTAACAGCGGCTTAGCCGGGCTTGTAAAATATTATAAACCACAAACACGTATGATTAGCTTTTTAAACAGTCGCTGATGGTGTTTATAACATAAAACAAAGAAATTTGGAGCAAGCCCGACATCCATGAGGTAAGTTTTACTTACAGAACTGAGCGAAGATCTACTCTAATCTATATACCCCATAAGGGCTGGAGGTGTGCTCATTTACCAAGCAGCTAGCTAGCGCTTGCCAAGCCAGCCGTTCCTTACCGGTTTTGAATGGAGTTCTTGCTCGAATGTTTAAACCACTTGGCGATCTCTCCACAAGATACTTGATAAATGAACACACACCCAATGTTCTTGAGACCCGACCATAGATCGTCTGTAATCTATTTACCCCAAAGATGAATGACCTTTCCTGCCACTCTCAAAGTGAGCAGGTGTTTACACCGTAATGACATCATATATATACGTGTGACCTTGATTGCCACCTGTTTCCCACTTCAGACCTCGACATCGAAGCTCGAAAAGCTTTCCCAGGTGAGTACTTCCCTCAATATCTTCGGGTCAAAGAATCAACACCTCACCTTGGAGGAGGATTCATGCATGACCTGAACATTCGTCGCGCATATCGACAATGGAATGCTGCCAAGGTAAGGTACCATGAGGAAGTAAAATGTTTTGGATTACTTTGCACAAGATATTTGATAAAGTTAGAGGTTATATTATTTATTTGTTTTGGCAAGTGGAAAATCAGACTGTGAGGTGTACACATGAATGGGTGAGACGAATAAGCATACATGTGACAGACAATGTTCATTATACAGATGAAATAAATCATTCCAGTTGCCCATGAGGTTCACCATTCGGTGATGATGGGTAACCAGCTGTCGTAAACTGGAGGGCCTCATTCACATCCTGAAGGCCTGAACGGTCCAGGTGCGGGAACCCTTTCATCACCACCTTATCAGTCTAATTCTTACCTTCCACAAGGAAACCATCCTCCATCCAATCCCTTCAAGCATTCTTGTGAGACACTTTCCTTTCTCATTCCAGCAGGTGGAACAATTTGTTGGTCTGGTGACGTCATCAAATTCCCAGTCTCAAATATCCAAAGCCCACATAACGTCCTATACTAAGGCTTCTAGCCTGTGGTAAGGCCTATAACACCAAGCAAGAGACAAGGAGTGGATGCAAAGAGGGCCGGTCTTGGTACCCTTTCAAGGCCGGAGTTTTTTTTGTAGACAGAGTGAAGTCTCGTGGAAGGGATATAACAAATAATGTATCGGGACGCACCTGAAGAAAAGGAACATGAGAGAGAGGAAGGTACCAACCGCAGGATAGAAGGACAAAATAGAGGACGGGGGTCGGGGGGACTTCCTATTTGAACAATTAGAATGTTAATACGTCTATAAAGTATGTACAATGAGAATGTGAATACGTCTATAAAGTATGTACAATTAGAATGTGGATACGTCTATAAAGTATGTACAATTAGAATGTGGATACGTCTATAAAGTATGTTCAATTAGAATGTGAATACGTCTATAAAGTATGTACAATTAGAATGTGAATACGTCTATAAAGTATGTACAATTAGAATGTGAATACGTCTACAAAGTATGTACAATTAGAATGTGAATACGTCTATAAAGTATTTACAATTAGAATGTGAATACGTCTATAAAGTATGTACTGTTACGGTTCGCGGACAAGATGTTACTTTGGCCGAGCGGGCGAGCGGAGGTCATCCCGCGACCGTTACAGTTACCCCAGCTTACCCCGATTCACCCGAGCGTTGGCCAGATCGCGCCACAGATATTCAATTTGGAAAAGACAAAGACGACGGATGTGAAAAGGAAGAAAAAGCGGAAGACAGAAAAGGTTTGAAATACGATTGTAATTTATTACTATTTACAGGCTCAAAATAACCAAGGAGAGAGAAAGATAATAAAATAATATACAGAAGGGATCAAGATGACACAGTGCAAATTTAGCTTAACTACTGCCTTAATTAATAAACCCCAGGACAGAACAAACAGAACACGGACTCACTCGGGGAATGATGATAGGAATGGCGGAGGTGGATGGCTGGGGAGGGAGGCAGGCACGGAGCTGGCTGGAGCTTGATCCCGCACGGGACGTCGGGCTGGACCTCGACGGCCGCTGATGCCACCGATCCTGTCGTGTGCGCGGGATCACGGGTCGGAACTGCTTGGTGGAGCCGACGCGCTGGTGGGGGGGGGGGGGGGGGGTCTGGCGTGACGGGTTCTCTCCTCTCCCTTTCTTGGTCCAACCACTCTTCACCACCGACCACTACTCTTGCAATCACTGCCGACTCAACTCACAACCAACCAACTCTCTTCAACCACCACCAACTCTCTTCTTGCGCGTCTCAGTCAAAGCTCATCTCTGCCAAAGCTTGTCTCAGCTTCTCTTTTGGGAGCGTCGCGCTGCGGATTTTAGCTGCGGTCACGCCTGCTCATTCCCTCCTCTCAGCGCCTCTCTTTAAAAGCGCAGCCTCTTCTCATCTCAATGCTCAGTACTCATCTCTTTCTTCTTCAAAGCTCGTCTGCTTGGGGAGCGTCGCGCTGCGGGTTATATAGGCCCCGCCCCTCAACCTTTTCGAACCTCCCCCAAGCGTTCTCTCTCCGCCCTCTCAAGCCGAACCCCTCGTTCTGGGTTGGATGAGCGGGGCTGACTTACTCCTCCCCTCTATGACGAGGGGGAGACACGCCTTTCTTCCCCGTCCTTGCCTCGTGGCCAATGGCGGCTATTGGAGGGTGTGTAATTGGCCCTTGAGGCCTGGCAATGATGAGAGGGGAAATGGAGGTTTTTGGGAATGGGGATGAAGGATGAAGGGAATCTATTTCTTTTACTTGGTGCAATGGAGTGTCATTTTAATGGAAAACAAGGCCTTATCCTGAAACACATAATAAGGAAATAAGCTACTGAACAGGGATATTATCGTGTCCTTCAATGCATGCTTGTGGAATTAACTACCGGGACGCCCTTTGACCTTTATACAACTGACTGGAGGCAGGAAGGCGACATTTTACCACACTTTACTATTCAATACACACAATAAAAAAAACCAATCCTCATATCCGCAACAGTACAATTAGAATGTGAATACGTCTATAAAGTATGTACAATTAGAATGTGGATACGTCTATAAAGTATGTCCAATTAGAATGTGGATACGTCTTTAAAGTATGAACAATTAGAATGTGGATACGTCTGTAAAGTATGCACAATTAGAATGTGAATACTTCGATAAAGTATGTACAATTATAATGTGAATACGTCTATAAAGTATGTACAATTAGAATGTGAATACGTCTATAAAGTATGTACAATTAGAATGTGAAAACGTCTCTGAAGTATGTACAATTAGAATGTGAATACGTCTATAGAGTATGTACAATTAGAATGTGAATACGTCTATGAAGTATGTACAATTAGAATGTGAATACGTCTGTAAAGTATGTACAATTAGAATGTGAATACGTCTATAAAGTATGTACAATTAGAATGTGAATACGTCTATAAAGTATGTACAATTAGAATGTGAATACGTCTATAAAGTATGTACAATTAGAATGTGAATACGTCAAGAAAGTATGTGCAATTAGAATGTGAATACGTCTTTAAAGTATGTGCAATTAGAATGTGATTACGTCTATAAAGTATGTACAATTAGAATGTGAATACGTCTGTAAAGTATGTACAATTAGAATGTGAATACGTCTATAAAGTATGTACAATTAGAATGTGAATACGTCAAGAAAGTATGTACAATTAGAATGTGAATACGTCTGTAAAGTATGTACAATTAGAATGTGAATACGTCTATAAAGTATGTACAATTAGAATGTGAATACGTCAAGAAAGTATGTACAATTAGAATGTGAATACGTCTGTAAAGTATGTACAATTAGAATGTGAATACGTCTATAAAGTATGTACAATTAGAATGTGAATACGTCAAGAAAGTATGTACAATTAGAATGTGAATACGTCTATAAAGTATGTACAATTAGAATGTGAATACGTCTATAAAGTATGTACAATTAGAATGTGAATACGTCTTTAAAGTATTGTCCTGTCCGTGCCGACAAACACCGGTCTCACAGCGTATATGTATATGTAGCATTATATTTAAAATGTTGTGGACGGATTATGACAAAATGTGGTGGACGAGTTGGGTCGGTGACATAAACAAGTCGATTATGTTTTGGTTCAGTTCCCGCGTATCATTGGGATATGAAATGGAAACTGTTCACCTTAGCGGAGGTATGCGCTCTCCCGAGTGCCGTTCTTGTTGTATTTCAGTTTTGTTGAAAAATCACTTATTCCCCAAAATCCATCAACCCCACCCTCTAACCACAGTACCACAACCATTTAATGCGCAGTCCGAACTGCAGGTGAATCGGTGGGAGAGGGAAATGGTCACATTCACTTGGGAGCAGTCACATGGCCATTCCCAAAACATTTGAGTTCGGAAACAGTCGACAGACAAAACACTTGATGGTAATGGGAACAGCTCAGGTAGACATCTGGGAATGCGATTGCCGCAACCCGCAATGTCCGCAGGACGGCTGCAGCTGCTGCTGTTTGTTCAGATTGTTGTTTTTCGTGCCCCCTATTTCACAGCTTCATTAAATCTTCGAGGACCCCCTCCTCGCCACTCCACCTCATCACACCTTCATTAACACCCACCCAGAATGTACTCGCACCCTCACCCAATGCCCATTACACCTTCGTCAACTCCCACCTTCCTCACCTTACCCCCATTGCGGCTCCTCCTTGGGTTCTCCGGGTTCCTTCTCCCTGACCCATCGTGACCTTCCGCTCCAGTCTAACCCGCAGTGAAATTTGCACTGCATGGTCTTCCCAAATCCACCGATCCTTACTCATTACGTCATTCCGAAATGCTTACCTCACTCCTTCGTGATCCTTCCCCGTTTCCCACATTACCTGCCAATGTAATCACAAATGAAACAAGATCGAAGAAGATGGCACGCCATCGCAAATCCCCACGCTGCCCATCGAAAGCGAAGTTTAAAAATGGCTAAACGTTCCACCAGGAATGACACAAGATCAAATTTTGAGTTAAAATAAAACACATCTTCCGTTTTGACCCCAGTGACCCCAAGTCTCCACCTCTTGGGGCATAAACTGGGAGTCAAATCCCCAAAAAACAACATATTTCAGGTATCCCCTGATGTTGATTTTATAGACAAAGTTTCATTTAAAAAATGTTTTTAATGTGCCCGTAATTGAAGACCTGAGTGGAAGAAGTTCTTGAGTAACATTCTTGGGACAAAAAGATCAGTCCACCATTACGCAAACACATTTCGAGAAATGCCCATTTTATTGAAGGCTCCACTCGTGGTGATCAAGAAAAATCTGTTTACATAATCATTTGATAAACACCGAGATCTTCTACACAGGGTTATACATATTTCACAATTTGTTTGAAAACCCACATTTCACAAAAGGAACTGTCAGCTGAGATTTATTGCAATGTTGAATCAGGTACACGCTGATTGGTAGAAAACATTAATTTATATTTCTACTTCTACAACTCTCCACAAATTCAATCACTGCATATCCTGTTCAGAATATCGGAGTAGGGGGGTTGGGGGGGATGGTGGGGAGCGGGGGGGGGGGGGGGGGATCTGGCTTTTTCTACATTGAGCAACAACAAAACGTTGGAAACATTTTGTTGGATATAAAGTTGGTGCAGACACAACATGCATTGAAAGGTTGTTTGAACGTCCAATGGCAAAGGGACACCTTTGGTCTCCTTTGGCTTTTACAGCCGGCTGACAGGAAGACAACGACCAATGGACGGCACGTGGCAGCCTCTCCCAGGCAGCAGGAAGGTCGAGCCTGCGCTTTCTTACAACATAAATCACAAGCCATAGGTGTACCGATATCACGATCCCACGTGCACCGTGTCCAGCTGGAATGCGGTTCGGTGCAAATGCAGAATCGAGGTGAAGACCTCAGATGGGTTTTCCTTCTGGAGACACGACCTTATTACAGGCTAGCTTTTCTGCTAGAGCACAGCGATCCTGAATATCATCCAGCCCGTTCACCTGCCATTCGTGCTTGATGCCTATAATGTGAGATCGACGGCCATAGGCAAGTAATCTGTTCGGATTTGATCTGAATTCCAGGACTACCAGCGCACCAACCACTCAGTAAAAACTGTGCATCACTTAACAATGAAATAACTGAAAACAATTCATGAGAGTTGGATTTTACATACCTGTGAATTTCCTTTTGATCACACTTTTCGAACTTGCATAAATCATTTTGCTCTTAAGAAGAGCAGAATCTGGTGCCCTAAAGAAGAAACGAGCATCTTAGGGCCTATCGACAAAATAAGTATGCAAACATGACTCCTTCTCCATCTACCTACCCCCAAGATTAATCCACACCCAAGTTCTGCATCTGATTCTGTCAGAGGACCATACCTAAGTTGATCATCTCAGATAGCGTCTGTGGTTCCTTAGCAACCCATCGTGCTGCCGAGTTATTTGCGGCCATCGGCTACAAGATCAAAGGTTGGGAAGCGGGTCCGAGAGGGGCTGTTCATGACCGGGTTGGCATACCCACGCACCATCAATAGCCAACCTCCCTGGATGTGACCGCAAGATAAAACTTGATCGAACATTGCAGAGAAGGATTGGTCAAATAATGGAGGAAGCACCTTGATCAACTGCCAAACAGATTCAAGCTTACCTTCAGACATAAGGTACAACAGTTTCAACAGTACAATGAAAGGGGGTTCTATGGTAGGAGACCCAGGAGGACCCCACTGCTGAGGGCAAGACATAAAGCCCAAATGGAGCTTGCCAAAACACACCTAAACAAAACAAAATCCTTCTGGGAGAATGTCCAATGGACAGATGAGACAAAATTAGAGCTTTTTGGCAAAGCACATCATCTCAATGTTTACAGAAAACAAAATTATGCCTTCAAAGAAAAGAACACCTTCCCTACAGTCAAACATGGAGGAGGTTCAGTGATGTTTTGGGGTTGCTGTGCTGCCTCTGTTACTGAGTGCCTTGAATGTGTGCATGGCATCATGAAATCAGGAGATCACCAAGGCATTTTGGAGCGCAATGTTCAACCTCGTGTCAGAAAGCTGTGTCTCCGTCGAAGGTTATGGGTCTTGCAGCAGGACAATGACCCCAAATACACTTGAAACCTCCCCCTGCCCCCACCGCCCCCCCCCCCCTGTGGGGAGATCTCAAAACAGCAGTTGGGAGAAGGCACCCTTCAAATCTGGGAGAACTGGAGCAGTTTGCACAAGAAGAGTGGATCAAACTGACAGTAGAGAGGTGGAGGAAGCTCATTCATGGCTACAGGAAGCGCTTGACTGCAGTTATTTTGTCCAAAGTCTGTGCTACCAAATATTAAGTCGAGGGTGTCAATACTTTGTCAATGCCATTTCTTTTTATTTTGTGATTTAAAAGGATATATTTAGTTCTGAATTAAAAAATAAAGGTTCTGCAACATTAACAGTGAAATAAAGAATGATGGAGACCAAATACTTCAGTCAATTTCAACTTATTTTTGGAGAAAATTGTGAGTTATTTGAAAAAAGTGCAAGGGTGCCAATATTTTTGGCCACGACTATGTATTGCAAAGCAATTGTCGCTCTTTTCTATCCACACCTTATTCAAAAACATCTCAATCAAATGCTGAACATTTTACGGTTTGTATCCCACTGATAGGTCAGATCTGGATCCGACATGAACCAAAATCTAATCCGCTTGTTCTTGTCACTTACGCAACTCATGCACCTAATTTTGTCATAATCCGTCTATAACTTTTTGAAATTCATGCAAAATATCGTTTTTAGCCCTATCACTCAATGGTGAAGAATCACTTAAAAACTAGAACGCCACTCAGTGGAGCGCATACTCCCGCCGTGGGTCAAGTTGGAATAGTACGATTTCACAAAAGTTTGAGGGAGTAGTTCAGTGACAACACAAGACAAGACAACACAAGACAAGACAACACAAGACAAGACAACTCAAGACAAGACAACACAAGACAGACACTGCACACATATATATTTAGAATATATCGAAGATAATGTTAAAAAAACAAAACAAGGAATTTCACTTCCATTTTCGGATTCAGCGTCCAATTCCATATAAGTGAGTGTATTTTGAGGCATGTGCGACTTCAAATAAAATTGTAAGCCAGGAAAACGTTCGTTTCATTCCTGAGGGATACAACATGTAAAACTGGCCCAAACGTGAAAACAAAACTCGCTCATTTTAAGTCGTGCAAGCTAATGCGACCACTCATTCTTCTGGGAAGAATCCCGTGCACATGCTGGTCACACTTATAAGTCACCTAAGTCTTTATAAGTTCATCAAATACTGACACCGTGATTGACATTCGCTGAGGTAAATGTTGATATCTCTTCTGAGGTAAAAAACAAATCAAAACAAAAAACAGTTTTAAAGCATTATACGCATCAAACGATACATTTTATGAAACGGGGAAACCTAATACACACTTTGGTCGTTTTAATATGACAGAATATGTCTTTATTAGAAGAAAAAAAAAAGAACCTTGAAGACGACGCTGCTAACAAAATACACCGCTCTAACGCATAACCACGAGTTTAAACTACATTTACAACAAATATGAAAACTATTTTCATATCACAATGTTAAATATAGAATATATGGAAGATAGTTGAAAAAAAATGAGCCCTCTCTTCCAATGGTAAACAATCCTTCAAAAAATTCCTGGATCCAGAATAATATCCTGAGCTTCACCAAAAACTAATCAATTCTTCCTTATCTCAAGGGCAATCATCCCACCAACTTTCATCCAAATCCGTTCAGAACATTTCCAGATATCTTGTTCACGAACACACACACACACACACACACACACGCACACGCAAACGCACACACACACGGACACGCACACATGCATTACTCCCTGGCGGGAGTAATTAAATAACTCTCGTATCCAGATCTGTATTCGGATCTTCACCAAAGTTGAATCGATTTCCACACCCAACCTGTCTACCGTGTTTTCTCCAGAATCCGTGCATACATTTTTGAAAGTTCTCCTATTGCTTTGAGATATCGTATCATTGTTTGCCCTGTCTCAATGGTGAAGAATCACATAAAAACATTCTTGATCCGGTTCCGGATCCTCACCAAAATCTAATCATTTCGTCATTGTCACATATCAAACCTCTCCACCAAATTTCATCTGAATCCGTCCACATTGAGATATTTTGTTCACAGACACACACACAAACAAACAGACAGGGGTGGAAACATAACCTCCATCCACCCTCAAGGGGAGAGGGGAGGGGCAAGGGGGAGTTTAGGAGGGGAGGGTAAAGGGGGAGATTTGGAGGGGAGGGAAAAGGGGGGAGTTGAGAAAGTGGATGATTAATGAAAGATGAACATTGATAACAAATTGGGTTTATTGTGATTTTCAAGTTAGAGATCCGTTTAAGAATGATAGAGGAGGGGTGGAATGAATGTGAATTTAGATTTTAGAGCATGTTGTGAAGAAGAATTACAAGAGATTGAATTTTTTTTTGAAGTGGAATGAGTTGAAGAGGAAATTGAAAAGAGCCTTTTGAATAGGAAGAAAAACAGCATGTTGTAATATACCACTGAATAAAACACTGCAGGGGAAAGTTTAAACATATTTAAACAGAACCGTGAAGAACCACCTTATATTCACAAAAATACCAATGGGGAGAGGGAGGAGGGGGGACTTTACACATGTTCCACTTGTTTGACCAGTTTGTGATATTATCCAGGTCTGCGTAGAGTGAGGAGGCTGCAGACTGCCGATCTGATGGATGAGGTATGGAGCGGAAGAGAATGGAGTCATCAGCAAAGCCAGAGAGGATTTTCCAGAGTCGGAGAGATCATTGATGAAGACCAGAACACTGCCTTGAGGAACTCCAGCCTGTTTACAAAAAAATATGTTTACCATCTGTGTAGTACTTATAAAATAACTAGTGGGGTCACCTGTGGAGGTGGGGGGGGGGGGGGGTGGGTAACACACACGGGGGGTGGGGTGGGTCACACACACCTCGTTTTTTCATTTGTGTCATATTCACAGACACACACACACACACACACACACACACACACACACACACACACACACACACACACACACACACACACACCCACACACATACACATCTCGTTTTTTCCTTTTTTGTTCCTCACAATTCTATCTCTCTCTTTTACACACACACACACACACACACACACACACACACACACACACACACACACACACACACACACACACACACACACACATCTCGTTTTTTCCTTTTTTGTTCCTCACAATTCTATCTCTCTCTTTTACACACACACACACACACACACACACACACACACACACACACACACACACACACACACACACACACACACACACACACACATACACACACACACACACACACACACACACGTAGTAAAGAAAGGGGGGTTCTGGCTCACCTTCAAATTTAACATTGGGGTCAATGGGGAAAGAGCTTAAAAAAAAAAAAAACTGACTAACTCACTGTTTTTCACCCAGATCTCACCCTCTTTTTGCCCATCTACAGATATTAAATCCTCAATAGACCCAACTACTAAAACACATTAAATATAACATTGAAGTCAATGGGGAAAATTCAGCTATTGACTCACACCTGCATTTCACTTATTAACTCTATTATTATTGAACTCTCCATTTTTCATTATACTCATACAGAGACCCAACGAATGTTTGTGTTTCATTTTTAGGTCATAATTAAATTTTCTTAACAGCAGAATCGCCATCTTGAGCTAACATTGCATCATTTCCAGTTCAGGCTTACCCAGGTTTGCCCAGGCTTGCCCAGGTAATTTCCACAGGAAATGACACGCACCAACCATTCTTAGATAAAGGGTTCCAGCGCAGGCTTTTTTTAAACAGACTTCCTGCCTCTCTTGAGAATGGACTACTGTTCACAGCTTGTGGGATGATTGCGGCCTACCTTGGGGTCCTACTACCTGTGTGGAGCTCAACCTTCAAATTGATGAACTGGACTCGAACCTCTTATCAATGGAGGTAAGTTAGTTTGTTTATTTGTTTATTTATTTATTTACTTATTATTATTATTATTATTTTTTAATAAGATTGAGACTCGTGTAAGAGTCAGCAAAGTTTCTTTTAATATTCACAGAGCTTGATTTATGCATATAATAAACTTGTTTTAAATTAATACATTGTTATTTTCTCTCACAGGAAATTGTATCTGAGAGCCGAAATGAAAATACTGCTTTTAATACAACTTGGGGTGAAGTTATTGATTTGCTTGAAGACATTTTGAACAACTCAGACCCACAGAACGAGTTCTACCCTGATAATCCAACGAAAGAGTTTTACCTTGGAGGCTCTTTGGATTCTAAAGCAATGAACAATGTCCTTTGTTTCATTATGCTTGATTTAAGGTAAGTTCAGTTGATTAAAAGTAAATTAAATTGTATATATATATATATATATATATATATATATATAAGTAGGGGAGAAATGTTGCTTCTGGACCACCTCCATTTAACATGGGAAATCCCTATCTAATGTCGTTTACCCCCCTGTATTTCCCACTTTTCGGTAAACACCCCTATTAATCCAAAAGACTCTATGAGCCTTTTGACCCATGAGCTTATTGACCCAATTGATCTACTTGGGCTAATACACCAGGCAGCTTGGAACCAATCCTTCATTGTCCCCACGAACCTTTTGACATATCATCTGGCAGTTTAATCTTTGACCCCCCTGTGATCCTTCTGGCCCACTCACACAACGACCCTACAAATATTTGTTTATGCGTGGGAAATAATTTAATTCTCCTACAACTCTCCTCACCGTCTAATACATTAACAAAAAATATGTTTGAGTTTGGTTCTTTATTAAGATATTTTAACTGAGCTAAGATAAAATGGTAAACCTCCCTCAATGTTCTTGTTTGAGCGCCTCCAGTGCCACATACCATTTTTAAATTAAAGTATATATTTTCCTGACAACCATCAAAGTTTTCCGTCCACTCAAAAATATTTCCATCTTTTTTACCCAATTCACCGGTATTTAAATTAATTCTCTTATTTGTTTTGTAAATTGTTTTACCAGTTGCCTTTTCAATTATACCTATTTGATATTTTTCACATTCGTTATGTTTTCCATTTATATACCAAGGTTGATTACACCTCCACCCTTTAGTCTGGTTAATACTTGGTTCTATCATTTATTTATTTATAAAGAAGGCGGCGGTAGCCCTTAAAATCCCTAACCCCCCTTTTTAACTTATCACTTATGTATATCTTATCACTTATATCTTATCACTTATATATCTTATCACTTATATATCTTATCACTTATGTATATCTTATCACTTATATATATCTTATCACTTATATATATCTTATCACTTATATACTTATATAACCATAAGGGAGACTATCAATTCCATTTTCTAAAATAAACCTCTTATCATCAAAAGCCCCCAATGCTTTCTTATTTATCTCTTCTGAATATAATTGATGTTTATAACTTCTTATTCCATTAATCTTTCGAAACTCTTCTTTCTTTGTTGTTAAACAGTTATAATAATCATTAAAGTTTATTGTTTCTTTAATGACATTTTTCTTTATGCCTTTTAACTTCTTATCAGTTTTTTCAACGTTATTCACAATGTATTTATAAGCATAAGCCTTAGACCTCAATCCCACAAATTCACTCATGACATTTCCTCCTAATTCATCCTTAAACTTTCCAATCACCTTTTTATTTTTAGAAGAGAACAACTCACTCTCTGGACTGTAATTACTAGTGTCATAGATATTAATGTCCTTTTTCATGTCTGAATAAACATCATCAGTATTAATTTGCAAAATAAAACTATCTGTATCCATATAAAGTAGATTAACATCATTTTGATATTTCTTCCTCAAGTTATTATAAAAGTAATCATAC
This sequence comes from Myxine glutinosa, assembly GCF_964187855.1. Classification (NCBI taxonomy): domain Eukaryota; kingdom Metazoa; phylum Chordata; class Myxini; order Myxiniformes; family Myxinidae; genus Myxine; species Myxine glutinosa. The sequence goes on along the minus strand of NC_136269.1, from coordinate 16,530,543 downwards.
ATTAATGACTTTGATAAATCAAGAATTGTTGTTCCAATATAAATAGGTTTGTTCATTTCAATACTCTCTTTAATCAAATGGATCGCACAAAAGTTCTCAGTAAAGACCTCAGCTCGAGTAAAACTCGGTCTATTAATTAATTTTGATGCTTGTTCCCAAGATGTTGATAGTCTGATATTTTGTCTTTTCCTCACATTCTCCATAGTCTTACCAAAGACCGCATTATTCATCAATTTATAAAAGTCTTTCTCAAAATCTGTTTTTGACTCTGTTCTTCTTTGTGTATTAAAATCAATGTACCCCTTCAACCAATGACTTTGATTGAACTTTAGAACCCTATGGATCTTCTCTACTCTTAGACCTTTTGATAAATATTGTCGCAAATTTCTTTGGTGTAGAACATAATTTTTCTTGTTATATAATGTAGTAAGTAATTTTTCTGTTGATTCACCTATATTAAATGATTGTTGATAATCACTTAACCACTCCTTCTTTGGACTTTCCTTTTCACAAGCAAATGGGAGATCTTTGTGTAGGTTATGAAGTTCCTCTGGATATTTCAAATCGACCTCAAAATAATAACCAACCTTTGAATCATCCAATTCTTTTTGTGTAGAGATACATACATCTTGTAAAACCTTTTTGTAATCTTTTTCCTTTACCCATCTAAGTTTTCCATAAGGAAGAGCCTGAGACATTGCCCAGCCATACAGGTTGTTCGCATCATAATACATCAAGTAGGAGCTCTCTACCGATGGATCATAATTTGGAATGTACTTGTTATTTGCTTTAGCATATCTCTTTGAACAGACTTGTGAAATTCCTCCCCTCTTTGCCTTTTCAATCATCAAAAGCATATCAACATCGGTTATCAAATCCAAATCTTGTTTTGTCATTTTTAACATCGCGCTCCAAGCCAATCCAGGAGCAGTGTAATAGTGAGCAGGATCCAATCCATATCCAGTGCGACAAACAGATCTAAAGGCTTCAAATACATCGGCCAATAAAAGCACATCAGTTTTGAGATACAAATCGTGATACTCGCCAAGATTCTTGATGTTATATTTTTCCCAAACATTTTGTGCATGTACATAATCTTTATCGGATATATTACTGTTGTTTAATTTGTTATAGAAATTTTCTTTTGAAGGAAGTTGTGTTTCATTGAATCTCTCAAATGAGTCCATATAGTCATAGGGGTAAATTCCCTTTTGTGTTAGAAAATCTTTATCTAAAAAATACTCTGAAAGACATGGAAACTCTTTGAGATTTTGAACCAAGTTAGCCAATGGACTTGCCATGAATTTAAATGTATCAAGAAATCTGATATGAGTAATAGGAGATGTGTGAATTGTTTTTGTGAATGAAATGTATTTCTGATCCGTGTTTGGAATTGCTGAGATACTTCCAGAAGTCTTTGAGAGTTCCTTGATAAATAGATGTGTATCATAATGAGCGTTGTTATGAAGAAAGACAGGAATGAAAGAGGGGAGTTTATAATTAATATTACAACTTTGATGAGCCGGACCTCTATATTTACCAGTGAAATGACAATGATCTCTAACCTTTAGACCTTTACCAATTTTCTCCTCACAAATATGACAGACATTGTTTTTTATAAATTCCCTTTTTTCTTTACTTGTTAAGGTCATTGGTTTATTGGTTTCTCTCATTATCTTGGTTAATCGAACACAGTCTTTTTCTAGTCGTTTCACAAACTCCTCTGGGGTATTTGAGCCTCTATACGTCTCTAACTTGTTATATTTATCACCAACGGATGATTTGATATAATAAGAAAAACCACAAGGAGTATGTTTTTGATATTTATTTGTGTATGATTCTTTTGGATCTGGAGAAGCAGTATCAATTTTTTCTAAAATACTTTCAAAATCAGCATATATAACAAATGGATGTTTGATCTTTTTATTTTCATCTTTGAATGTGATCTTTGAGCCTTCTTTAGGCATATTGATTACCGTTGATTTATGTTCGCCACAATAATTTGAATGTTTATCTAATCTTTCTTGTGAATTGAAGAAGTTAAGACAACGCAAACAAATATATATTTTATTTGTTCTCTTACAGACTTGTGGTTTTATTAATTTAGCAATATCTTTGATGTATGTATAATGTGAATTTTCCTCTGAATTAAAATATAGAAGATTAATATGAGTTTGTTTACAATTGTCAGAAAGCTTTAAAACCTGAATGTTGTTTGTTTCTGTTAAACCATAAACATTAACTGATAAATTATTCATCTTTTCAAATTTAGGAATATCATTTAAAGTCATCAGAAACTTTAGATCTTTTGTATTTAATGTATTCTCATATTTTTTATAATGAGATACTCTTTCAACATGACTATCTTGTGGATGTAAGTGTGCTAAAATAGACCAGAGAAAACATTTATTGTCTTTATTTTTGATATTGATAACTGCTTTTCTATTTTTGATAACACTGGGTAAATCAATGTAAGAAGAAGCTTTTAGAGGATCTGATTTAAGAATATGAATGTCTATGTAAATAATTTTTCCTATATTGAATCCACTTCCTACGATTGAATTATCCACATCTTGCTCTTGTTTAATAAGTTCATCATAGACTCCTGATGTTTTAAAATCTTGATATGAAGATATAAAGTGTGGCTCAGTTCTCATGTATGGTGTATCTATAACTCCTTCGTCCTTTGTCATTTCTAATTTTACCCCCATATAAAATTTAAGTGGTTTCATTTCTTTTAGTGTTTTTTCAATCAATGTTTGAACAGCAGGTTTGACTATTTCTACAGCATCAACTATAGACTCTGGTTCAGGAGGTTTGAAGTAAAAGACTCTTATTTTAATATGTCCTTTGAAAGCACCATCAGAGTTTTTAGTTGTGATAAAATTTGACAAGTGTTTGTTAGTTTTAAGATGGGCTTTAAACCCCTTCTTGAGGACGGTTGTTTTACAGACCTTACAATGTTTTGTTTTAGGTGGAAGAGGGGAAAGTTTGTTAAGAATGTTGTATGTATGTTTTGTGGTGAAAATATGTTGTTTATAATATTTTACTTCCTTCTCGCAAGTATCACAATAAACCATATTTATAGCGTGAGAAAACGTGGTGTTTTATATATATCACTGTGCTTTAAATAAAGCACTTTTGAGCTTTGCAGCTCCGTTTTATATATATCACTGTGCTTAAACTAAAACACTTTTTCACTCAGAATCATCGAAGTCATAACTATCACATGAATACTCAGAGTCATCAATAAAGCTACTCTCATAACTATCATTTGAGCACAAACTATTAGTATCATAACTATCATTTGAGCACAAACTATTAGTATCATCACCATCGTTCGAGTTCAATGAAATAGTAAAATCTTCACTGCTGTATTGACTCATATTTAATTAGCAAGAAAAATATTCCCATCAATATCTATATACTTTCTTTCATTAACAGATTCAATCTCTACAATTTTTATATCAAAAGTTATCTTTAAATAATCTCTAACTATCATAGAACGAAATGACATTTCACCAGAAATATTAACATCATTCATTTTACTTAGATCTACACCCTTTGGATTATTAAAGAAAATACAAATGTCTCCTCTAGAATTATTAATGGTCTTATCATTCTTTTTCAAAGTATCGTGGTCAATCACTTTTTCAAGCTTCGAATAAATTGCCAGGAGTAGAGGAGAAACTTTTGTTAGATTTACTTTAATGGATGTCTTTCCAGGTATAGTTAGAGCTCTTCCTTTAAATGAAATAAAGGGGCTCATGTTATTTTCCATAATTGGTTTTACCCAAAAATTTCCATATTTATCTTTGTTCAATTTAACATCTTTGACATATTTTTCTATATCTTCCACCGAAGTAGAGATTGATTGAAATTTGTCTTTTGTGCTTTGAAACATTGTATTTATTAATGAATAAACTTGCATTTAGTTTAAGTAAAAATTTACCACATAAATATGATAAGTTCTGAAGGATATTTAGAATTTCCAGACTCTCCATATGATAAATTAGAGAATTGTCCGGCTTGTGATAGAGGGGGGCTTAATACAGAATCAGAAACATATAAACAATGTATTTTCTGTGATTATCTTCTAATTAATGATAATAAAAAATATAGAAAAATATATAACTCTTTTAAATTAGGACCAAAAATGAATTACTTTACAAGATTAATAAGAGAGATGAATGTTAAGCATTATGGTGATAATACACCATTTCTTACAAGGGAAGAGACGATTTGTATTGGGGAAATGTATAAGGGTTTAATGATATTTATTATTCAAAATAAATTTAATGGAAATGTTAATACAAGATACTATATAAACAAAATAATGGATTATTTTGAAATTAAACCTGAACTCAGGATAAAATATAGAGTTTCTAAAATAACTCAAAAAAAGTTAGATGCCATGTTTTCCAAATATATAAATGAATGATTTTTTACCCGTTTGGGAAAATAAGATAAAATTTAATAACCATAAAAACATTCCAAATTCATTGAGATGTCTAATAGTTGGTTCAAGCGGATGTGGAAAAACCTGTTTGCTTTTAAAGATGCTCCTTACCCCCAACTTTTTAGATTATGATAATTTAATAATTTTTACAAAGTCAAGTTTTCAACCCGAGTATCAACTACTCTCACAGGGTTTTAATGCAGGTCTTACAAAGGAAAACATTATCGGTTTATTTAAACTTCAAAACAAACTAAATGATTTTAATATTGAGGATATAATACAACTATTTTGTTATACACAGGAACCTAACCCAAAACCCATAACTTGTATTCTCAGTGATAATACGGATGATATACCTTCACCTCAAGATTTAGATAAATCAGAAAAGAACCTCGTCATCTTTGATGATTGTGTTAATGAGAGAAACCAAACAGTAATGGATAGCTACTATACAAGAGGGAGACATTCTTCTTGTAATTGTATTTATCTTAGTCGGTCATATTTTCAACTCCCCCGGCGCTCAATAAGAAACAATGCTAATACTTTTATTTTATTTAAGTTAAATTCAATAGATGTAAATAATTTTTGGAGAGATAATTGCTCTACGTTATGTAGTAAAAAAGAATTTGAAAATTATATGAAACACACGATTGGAAAATATAAATATATTGTTGTGAAACAAGATGAGATACTAAATGATATTTTTCAATACTAAATGAATGCAGAATAAAGAGAAAGAAAGTTTAAGGAACATCAACAATTAGTTTCAAAAGTTGTTAAACAACAGGAAGAGATAAAGAAGAAATGGAGACAGAAACTAACTGGTGAAGAAGCCTTTGAAAGAAAACAAGAGAAATTTTTTAAACCGCTTTTAAAAACTCAACACCCTACAGTTCCCACGGTAGAATTTACTCCAAAAAAACTTCAAATGCTCAAAGATTTTAGTCAGATAACAAAACAAGAACTTGGTGAATTAGAATATGATGACGAGGGATTATTTCGGAAACTTGAGGAGGTAAATCAACCCCCTAATTATGTTGTGGAAGCTCTTCAAAACAATGAATATTCGGCGGGTTCAAAAACCAGAGCAGGTCTCATTCCAACAGAAGAACCAGCAGTGTTTCATCTTGTGGAAGAAAAGGTATTGATATTTAATGATGAATTGATGTTCTTGAGTTCTACTCAACCAAATGTTAAATTAACTCCAAGATTAATGTTTCTTCTAACAAACCCCGGATTCAGCGGTTCAAAATATTTTGAGGAACCACTTGATATGGAAAGAGAGGAAGATAGAAAGTATATTGAGTTGCTAAATGCACTTGATTATGGAGTTTCTGTTGCTGGTAAAAGTAAGAAGAATGAGAAGGAGAAACATATTATTGATGCTTTAAGTAAGCTTGGTTCAGGTGTTAGTTTTCTTCCAAATGACCCATCACAATTAGTTAATAGGCTATTATTGTTGTTAGGTAGTAAGAAGGCTGGAAACAACAATTGTTTTAATGAAGCCTCAGCCATTTTAGATCAGTTGATGAACATGAAAATAATTAATAAATGTCAGTACAAAGATATTTTATTAGATATTAAATAAGATGAGAAGCACAATTCTTAGTTTTAATTTCACAACGAGCGATTACACAGCTTCATTCCCTTACCCACTACAACTTGACCCCCTTACCTCATATGAGGCATCTTTATTGTCAATGGAAACTTATAATACCTTGTTTAATATCACAGAGAAAAACAACAAGTTTAGTTATAATCCAGGAAGTGGATATAAAACTATAATCGTTTCACCCGGAGCTTACGAGATTTCTCAAATATCTTCTGAAGTCTCTCGCCTTATGAAAGAAAAAGGTGATGAACCAAAAAATATTGTAATAGATATTCAAAAACACACTTCAAAATCAACTATTAAACTTAAAAATAATTATAAAGTTGATTTCTCGATTGAAAATTCGTTCAGAGAGCTATTGGGTTTCTCTTCAAAAAAGATTGAAACTAACGGGACGTTTTACAGTGATAATGTTATCCAAATATCCTCCGGTATAAATTCAGTATTAATTCATTGTGATTTGATTGATGGTGCTTATAACGATGGAATAAGAACAAATACAATATTTTCATTCAGTGCATACTCAACCCCGATTGGTTATAAATTTAATATGGAACCAAAAAATCTTGTCTATTTACCTGTGTCAGGAAAAACCATATACAGAGTAAATTTTAGGATAACCGACCAAGATAATCGTATGATATCCTTTAATGATGAAATTATATCCATCAGAATACACCTACGTGAAGTTTTTCAATAAATAAATAATGGTTATTGTGAGAAAACACGAGTTGGGAAAATATAAAATAATTACAGGGGAGGGCATGTACCTTTCATCATACTATACAATGGGTAAAGGATACTATAAACCTAAGAGACAACGGGGTGTTGGTCATCAATTTCGAAATAAAGGAGATGGTATAATTGATACTCTAATGGGTATTGGTTCAACCATCCTTAAACATAAAGACCTAATTGGTTCAACTGCTTCTGCCGTGGGTTCAGTTGCGGGTGCTATAAAGAGTATAAAAGATGCTCAAAAGGAGTCTCATAAATTACAAGCAATCAAAGAAATAAAAAAAGGTAAAACTCAACTATCTTCACAAGAACGACAAAAAATCATTAAAATACTTGGGTCAGGGTTTCAACGATTTTAATACTATATAAATACAAGTATGGAAGCGATTGATAGTATCTATGATTTGGATGATACGATTATCATTTCAAACTCCACTAAAAAGGAAGACTATTTTAAGGTAAATGCTATTACAGGAACAGACTGGAATTTAAACAGAACAAAAAGTTTTGAAATAAATAATCAACAAACTTACTTGAATATAGCTGATAGTTTCTTGCTGTGTAAATTTAAATTCACTAAGGCTGCGAATAATACTAATGCTACACTCGTAAATGATTTCTTCTGGAAAATGTTTGATAGTGTTCGCCTGTATATTGGAACACAAGAGGTTGAAGCGGTTGATTATGTCTCTGCTACATCTGAAATGATGAAATTTACACTATATTCGTTTAGTGATAGAATGGGTAAGGGAGCTGTTGAAGGTTTTATTCCTGATATGTCAATGGGAACAAATGCTGACCCTGGTTATAGTCAAAGGAAGGCAATGTATAATGATGACACAAAACCAGAGAATAGTTTTACCGTAGCAGTACCTCTGAAAGGTATATTTGGATTTTGTGATTATGACAACGTTTTGTATGGTCTTAAAATTAGATTTCAACTACAAAGGAATGATAATGTAAATAGGTTGCTTTTTGGGGATGAAAATGCTTTTGGAGACAACAATAAATTTGTTATTAATGATTTGTGTTGGTATATCAGTGAATATACTCCTAATCTTAAAACGGAAGAGATGTTAAATAGAAGACTTAACTCAAAGAAACCGCTAAATGTATCATACCTTAAAAGAAGATGTCAACACGTTAAACTGGAACACACTACCTACACTTGGAATTTGGGTGTTCTTCAAGGAAAGCCACGATACCTCTGGCTCATTTTTAAAAAACCAGATGGAGAGGACTGTACTAATAAGAATAATGCCCTGAGTGATAATGCTAAGGTGAAACAACTTCGGGTTTCACTTGATGGTACATTTTATCCACGAGATAGATTGGAAATTGATTGGGAAAAAAATGATTATGCGGAAGCCTACAAGTCCTACCAAAAGGTGTGTGAAAGCAACGGTAATAATGATCCTATTTTGGATATGGTTGCATTTAAAAAACTTTATACAATCTATACAATTGACCTGAGTTCTCAAAAAGAAACTATAAAGTCTAATAGAGTGGATACTTCTCTATACATTGAAAGAGGAGAGAATGAAGAAGTTGATGCTTATTGTTTACTTTTGGAGGAAACAGAATTGCAGATTAATACAGATAATGGTGTTATGATTAATATCACATAGGTTTTTCTCATAAATAAATGGTTGGGGTATATGTTAATCAAATCAATCTTAATAAATTAACATCTTGTATTCAAAATCAAAAGCCTTGTATTATTAATGTTAATACAATTCAAAGAAAAGGAGCTGTAAGAATTGATGTTTTACTCACACACACACAAGTAAAAACACTAAATGATACTGGTTCACTTAAAATTAAAATGACAAAACCTATGTTGAAGAAATATTCAACACGGGAAACGAGTGGAGGATTTCTCCCGTTTCTAATTCCTTTACTTGCTGGTTTAAGTGCGGCGGGAGCATTGACTGGTGGTATTTCAACAGCGGTAAAAACTGCTAACGAAAGGAAGGCACAACTAAAAGCTCAAAAAGAATTGGAAAGACATAACAAGGAGTTGGAGAAACAAATTAGTGGAAGTGGTGTAATTGTGGATTTTACTCACCCACTGCCTGATAAAGTTAGATTGTTGGTTGGAGAAATGCTTTCCTCTATCGCTCAAGCGGGTGTTAAACTAACTAAACGAGGTAATGGATTGTATCTTTCTCATAAATAAATGGATAAATGGTTTAAACAATTTGGAAAGAATACAACGTCAAATATAGAACTAGCTAAGTATTGTAAAACACTAAAAATTGATAATGTGGTTATTTGTATGAGAGATGAATTAATACATATAAATAAGAATACAAAGAATATTATTATGAATTTAGACACACAGAATGGTTCTCATTGGGTTTGTATTCATAATAGTCAGGATAAATATTATTTTGATAGTTATGGTATGCCACCACCTGTTGAAGTAATACAATTCTTACAGAATGGTGTTTATCAAACATTTCAAGTTCAAGAAATTAATTCTAAATGTTGTGGTCAATTATGTTTATATGTATTATTTCAACTCAACAATAATGAAAATTTTTATGATATCGTTTTTAATCTAATATAAATGACTTATGTTGGAAAAGATGGTTCTATCTTTGGAAAATCCTCTCAGGATATTGATTTATCAAATTATTATACAAAGGCACAGGCTGAACGACAAAAATATAGTGTAAGTAAAAATATTAATATGAAGAATACTTATAAATTAATCAATTATCCAAACCCTACAGATGCGAATGACTTAATTAGATTTAGTGATTTATCACAATATATATATTTTAAAGAAAACAGCACGTTTTGTGAAACAAGTAAAATTTACAACCACAACACCTGGTTATACTAACCATACACCTTTCCTCATTGAATTTAACCACCTACTTACAATTGAATTTTATAAAGAAGGACATATAGTTAATATGAGAATTAATAAATGGGGGTATGATATGCCTGATTTTGGGTATAATTGGTCTTTTTCAATAAACTTAGAAGACCTACATGATTTGAATCAGTCTCGTAAAGAAGAATATTATCCACTTGGTGAGGATGAGGAGTTATGTGGAAGTACAATTAGTAAACAACGAATACATGATTTTAAGAATAAAAAATCATATGACAGCAAAACAATAGTTTATATAACAAAGAAGGATGGTAATGAGATAAGGATAGAAAGCCGAGGAATACAAACCGATTTGGTAGTGGGAAGATGGGGTGGTATTACCTGTCATAATATTAATCTCACATATATTTCTGATACATAAATGGCAGGAAGAAGACTACAAGAGAATTATAATTTTTGTATTCAGGGATACCTACAAGAAAAGGGGGCTCGGTTTTACATACCGTACGAATTGGAACATACACATGGAAATTTTGTCATTAAAAACTGGCCTTATACTGATATTGCTAAACCCACAAATAGAGACTTGTTAAAAATATTAAATAAAAATGAACTTCTCAAAGTTATGAAATATAAAACTCTTTTAGAAATCGTCAACAAATCTTATTGGTATCCTATTATGAAAAAAATAATTATAGATACAAGAATATCTGAAAATCCAGATGAGTACATGTATAATATTCTTTGGGGCTCAAACTCAAGGGTTGCAAGGGCTGAGGAAGGAGTTGAAGAAGAGAAGGAGAAGGAGAAGGAGGACGGGGAGGAAAAGTATAAAAAGATGGAAATCAGTGAGATTCGTAAAAGATTGAATGTATTACAGCAAATAAATCAATCTCAACGCACCGAAGAGGAAAATAAAGAAAGAATGACTCTTGTGAAGATATTGGTTTTAAAAACGGCTGAGATGAGTTCAATTTCAGGGAGGAGATTTACACGAGAAAGTGGTGAAGAAGAAGAAGAAGAAGAAGAAGGAAAAGATTATGTGATTGATGATGCTATTGACTTTACTTAGTTTTTATTTGTAAATAAATGGAGGAGAGAGTGAAGGCATTCCTTAGGATTCTTTATGTTTTAAAAATAAAGATTGAAATGTATATGTTGAAAACCAAAAAGGTTTTGATACTTTGTCGGAATTTTTCTGATAAATAAATATGAGTTATTGTCTCAAATGTAAAAAGAAAACTAAATCTAAAAGTGTATTGTATGTTAAAGCTAAAAATAATAGAGTTTATCAAAAAGGAATATGTCAAGTGTGTGGCTCTAAAAAGTGTCAATTCATCTCTCCTAAAAGAGGAGGAGACATACAAAAGTTTCTGTCAGGAAGTAAATTTACAACAACTGGAATTCCAGGGGAATTACACCTTCCAGGGTATTCTTTCTGTGGTCCAGGAACAAACTTGGATAAAAGATTAGATGAGGCTGACAATCCTAAACCTTGGTCCAGACCAAAAAATAGGGTTGATGAAGTGTGTATGAAGCATGATATGGCTTATGGGGATACCACCACATTGGATGAAAAACATGAAGCAGACAGAGAAATGTTGTATAATTTGTCTTTGATACGAAATCCGACATTGAGAGAGAAAGTTGATAGGTTTATTGTGAAAAAAATGATAAGTGTTAAATTGAAACTTGGTCTTGGTTATTTCCCAAAAAACTATTAAACTCCAATGATGTTATCAAGACTGAGGAGCTTTTGGCTAATGAATTACATAAACCTATAATCACAAAGTTTAAAAGAAGGAAAGTTTATTCTAAATACACCGACCACATATGGTCCGCTGATTTAATCGAACTAAATAATGATAAGGGATACAGGTATGCTTTAACCGTTATTGATTTGAGGAGTAGATTTGCCTGGGTTGTCCCTTTAAAAAATAAAAGGGGTGATACTTTAATGTTAGCCTTTAAGCTAATATTTGATCGGGATAAAAGGAAACCAAAGAAGTTATGGACTGATGAGGGAACAGAGTTCTATAACAAAATATTCATGAAATTTCTTAAGGGGAAGGGTATTAAATTATACAGCACCTTTAATGAAGGAAAGGCAGTTGTTATTGAGCGTTTTAATCGTACTTTAAAAGAGAAATTATATAAAAAATTCACACAACTCGGTTCTCAAAAATGGGTGTATTTAATTCAGGATATTGTAGATAATTACAATAATACAGTTCATTCATCAACAAAATCAAAACCATCAGAAACATTTACAAAATTAGAATATGAAAAGGAGATTAATTTGAGAAAGCCCAAGTTCAAAGTTGGTGATATTGTAAGAATATACAAATGGAAAAGCCATTTTGAGAAAGGTTATACACAAAAATGGACTCGTGAATTATTTAAAATCATTGATGTAATGGATACAGTCCCTTGGACCTACAAATTATATGATTTAAATGGAGAAGAAATCTTGGGTTCATTTTACTCGCAAGAATTACAAAAAACAAAACTGATAAGCCATTAAACAACAACCATCCATATATTAGTGATAAGTTAATGGGGTTAGGGATTTTAAGGGCTACCGCCGCCTTTTTTTATAAATAAATAAATGATAGAACCAAGTACCAACCAGACTAAAGAGTGGAGGTGTAATCAACCTTGGTATATAAATGGAAAACATAACGAATGTGAAAAATATCAAATAGGTATAATTGAAAAGGCAACTGGTAAAACAATTTACAAAACAAATAAGAGAATTAATTTAAATACCGGTGAATTGGGTAAAAAAGATGGAAATATTTTTGAGTGGACGGAAAACTTTGATGGTTGTCAGGAAAATATATACTTTAATTTAAAAATGGTATGTGGCACTGGAGGCGCTCAAACAAGAACATTGAGGGAGGTTTACCATTTTATCTTAGCTCAGTTAAAATATCTTAATAAAGAACCAAACTCAAACATATTTTTTGTTAATGTATTAGACGGTGAGGAGAGTTGTAGGAGAATTAAATTATTTCCCACGCATAAACAAATATTTGTAGGGTCGTTGTGTGAGTGGGCCAGAAGGATCACAGGGGGGTCAAAGATTAAACTGCCAGATGATATGTCAAAAGGTTCGTGGGGACAATGAAGGATTGGTTCCAAGCTGCCTGGTGTATTAGCCCAAGTAGATCAATTGGGTCAATAAGCTCATGGGTCAAAAGGCTCATAGAGTCTTTTGGATTAATAGGGGTGCTTACCGAAAAGTGGGAAATACAGGGGGGTAAACGACATTAGATAGGGATTTCCCATGTTAAATGGAGGTGGTCCAGAAGCAACATTTCTCCCCTACTTATATATATGTTATTTAATTCAATATTAGATAAATATATTTTTATTTTTACATATATTTCAGCAATATCAAGAAAGTTCGGGAAAGAAAATGCTGGAAAACTATTTCTTCCTATTTCTACTTCTTCAAACTTGAAGGCCTTGAAAGACAGAATTGGGAGAAGAGGTAAGAAAAAAAAAGATTATATTAGGGATGGGTTATTAAAGTGAGGTGAATTTTTGAATGAATGTCATACCTCACAGACTCATTTATCTTGTATTATATATCATTGAATTGTTTAAAAAAAAGTTGAAAAAAGTTTTTTTTTTTTTTTTTTTTTTTTTACAAAGTTTGATTTATCTTACTCTAATTCACCAAATGTCCGTCGGTCTGTTCGAAGGTACCGTAAAAACTGCTGAACCGACCGCAAAGATATTTTGGGTGGGTAATCCTGGGACCCCTGGGAGTAAAAGAGGCTATTTAGTTTTCCCAATTTAAGCTTTGGTCTCCAGCATTCAAAGGTTTGGACTCCCGCATAACATTCGTGTTCACATAACGCTCATTGTGACGATGTTCTCATTGTGACGAAATTGTGATGATGTATGTGTTCACGGTAGTGTTTGACGTGACGGAGTGAACGTAATTTCGTAATGTTTTTTGTTTCGGAATCCTTTAATGAACGTTGAATGTTTGATGAACGTTTAATTTTTAATGAACGTTTAATGCCCTTTGATGTCCGGGGCCGCACGCGCGCTCCACTGGACGGGCCAGCGTGTACCTTGCCCTTCGCCGTCATGCTCTGGTAAACCGCTGAGCCCCATCCGTGATGGGGACTGGGGCTTGAGACATTGTCCCACGAACAAGGAATTCCCAGGAAGCACGAGTCATCAGCTCGCGTTGATTAAGTCCCTGTCCTTTGTGCACACCGCACGTCACTACTACCGATCGGATGGTTTGATGAGATCCTCGGATCAGCCCCTGCACGGGCCGTTCTCGGCTCATGCCGGTGCACCGAAAAGATGAGCGAACTCAACTGTCTAGAGGAAGTAAAAGTCGTAACAAGGTTTCCGTCGGTGAACCTGCGGAAGGATCATTATCGGGACAACATGAGAGCGAGTGAGACGCGAGACGTATGTGGTACGTGATCGTCCATGTGCTGTTTAGCCATGTACTGTTTAGATTTTGATGATTTGTGTGTGATATGATTCAATGGATGTTTATATGAATCGTTTAAAATAAAAAAAACCTTCAATTTCTGATATTTTACCTTTTCATTTGGGCTTCCCAAATGAAGCCCCGCCCATAGGGCGGGCACTGTTGCTGGTATATATAATAATATTTTATGAAATTATTACATTGTTATTTTCTTTCACAGGAAATTGTATCTGAGATGCAATATGAAAATACCACTTTCACCACAACTTGGGGAGAAATGATTGATTTGTTTGAAGACCTTTTGAGCAACCAAGACCCACAGAATGAGTTCTATCCTGATGACCCAGCCAAAGAGTTATACCTTGGAGACTCACTAAATTTGGGAAAAACATTATGAGGTCTGCCTAGATGGTTCTAACTGTGGAGCCGACCTTGGAGACTCACTAAATTTGGGAAAAACATATTATGAGTTCTGCCGAGATGATTCTAAATGTGGAGCCTACCTTGGAGACTCACTAAATTTTATAAAATCAGGAAAAAGAGTTTTGCCTTGGAGACTTTGAAAACTGGTTTCATTTTGGAGACTCTGCTTTATCATCCAAAGAGTCTCCAAGATGGGTCGCACAAGTAATGAACAATGTTTTTTGTTTAATGACGCCATTGAAAATAAATTCAATTATATTTGTTATTTAATTCAGTATTAGATAAGTAATGTATTTTTTTACATATATTTCAGCAATATCAAGAACGTTCGAGGAAGAAAATGCTGGAAAATTATTCCTTCCCATTTCTACTACTTCAAACTTGAAAACCTTGAAAGACAGAATTGGGAGAAGAGAAAAATATATATATTATGTTGGGGTTGGGTTAGGGATGGGATTTTGAATGTGAGGTCAATTTTTGAATGAATGTCATACCTCACAGACTCATTTATCTTGTATTATATATCATTGAATTGTTTTTAAAAAGTTGAATTTTTTTTTTAATTAAAACGGTTTAAAAAACGGTTAAAGCATACTTGTATCCCTTATCATTATTTAATTCAATCAAATCAGCGGACCAGATGTAATCAACACCCTTGGAATAAACCTTCCTTCTTTTAAACTTTGTGATTATAGGTTTATGTAATTCATTAACCAAAAGCTCCTCGGTCTTGAAAACATCATGAGAGCTTAAGAGTTTTTTGAGGGTGAAACACCTGGATAACCAAGACCAAGTTTCAATTTAACACATCAATTTTTTCACAATAAACCTGTCGACTTTCTCTCTCAACGTTGGATTTTCTATCAAAGACAAATTATACAACATTTCTCTGTCGGCTTCATGTTCTTCATCCAATGTAGTGGCGTACCCCGCTTACCCGTACCCAGTTTAGAATAGTGTTACGGATTCGTCCCTTCCGCTGTTGTGGTTTTCATCCACTTGAAACCCTTCTGGTTCTATGTATTATTATTATTATTATAAATGGGGGTTTGAAGGAAATGGCGATTATGGTTATTGTTGTTTAAGGGAAATGGTTATTGTGGTTAAAAGGTTAAAAGCGCTCATGGAAAAACGAGACAGGAAACAGGATCGAGCACCGGAAGACGACGACAGAGAAGAGGAAGAAGGCGTGAGGAAGAAGTGGAAAGACGCGTGTCTTGAAGCTCCGTAACGAGCGTGGTCGAGCGAACGTCGCGAGGGAACTTTGAGTCTGTGAAAGGAATTTTATGCGATTGGTGTTATCGCGGGAGTATTGAAAAACCTGCATAGTCAGGTATAGGCATTGAGGTTCCGGAGAATCCTCGTCTGGAGGCTCCGGCTCGAGTAAGAGCCGGCCGCCATTTTGACCCTCGCGCGTCGTTCACTGGAAAAGGTTTTTGCCGCGTCAGCTGGTCTCACCCTCCGGTGGTCTGCCGGGGATGGGTGTGCACTAAAGCGGCGTTTGAAATTACACTGCGGTTCGCTGATCGATCGGTGAATGTGCACGTCTGGATCGCGTCTTTGGGATTTCTCTTTCCACCGCCAGTTTGCTGTTGGTTTGGACCACGTGACGGTCCATGCCTTGCCTACACCTCCTTACTCGCTGCATCGCCTCTTCACCTCTTACAGAGACATTGAGGAGTGTTCTGTTCCATTCGCTGGGAGCGTAGTGAGTTAGGTGATTTCAGTGGTGGTACCATCCTAAGATATATTGATTGTATGGTTGATTGCTATCATTGTTGTATCGTTATCCCTGTGTCATTTTAAATACATTATTGGTTTGTTGATAACTCTCGGTGTGGTTTCCATATTGATTTCAACACGGAATAACATATTTTCCTGCCGTGGCTCCTCCCGGGTTTCGGAGGTATACCGAGACCAGGAGGTCGGGGAGGAACACGGAACAATAGGTACACCGTATCCCTGCACATCGTAAGAGGCGACTAAGGGTTGGTGCCAGGAAGGGCATCCGGCCATAAAAACATTGCCTCAAACAGGGAACCATGATTGTCATGGGGCCCGCAAGGCTAACCCCTGCTCTAGCGGGGAACATGGCCTTAAAAACGATCATTCATTCATTCATTCGTAGTGGTATTTCCATAATCGTTATCGTGCTTCACACACACAACTATTTGGTTTTGGAGGTTTCAACACTATTTGGCCACACACACACAACAATCAACACTATTTGGAGGTTTCGACCAAGGTTTAGGATTGTCAGCCTCATCTAATCTTTTGTCCAGGTTTGTTCCTGGTCCACAGAAAGAATACCCCGGTCGGTGTAACTCCCCTGGTATTCCAGTTGTTGTAATTTTACTCCCAGACAAAAACTTTTGTATATCTCCCCCACTTTTATGCTTAGAAATGAATTGACACTTTTTAGAGCCACACACCAAACGTATTCCCTTTTGATAAACTCTATTATTTTTACTTTTAACATAGGATATATTTTTAGTATTAGTTTTCTTTTTACACTTCACACAATAACTTATTTATTTATGATAAAAATCCACACAGTGCAAAAACCTTTTTGGTTTTCAACATATACATTTCTATCTTGATTTTTAAAACATAAATAATTCTTAGAAATGCCTTCACTCTCTCCTCCATTTATTTACAAATAAAACTAACTAAAGTCAATAACACCAACATCATTAACCACATAATCTTTTCCTTCCTCTTTATCCCCACTTTCTTGTTTAAATCTCCCCCCTGATATTGGTGGCGTCTAGTAATATTTTCACTAGACTTTGTTATTCTTTATTTTCTGCAGTGTGGCCGGCATGCCTTGGCCTTGGGCCCAAACCTTGCGTGGTAAAAACACAAGCCTGGGGCCTTCCACCGCTGGGCCGTATTGGCGGCCGCGATGGTGTCCGCCAGTGGCGCAGGCTCGACGGGGCCGGGGTCCCATGCAGCCGCACTACATTGCTGTCTGGCGGAGAAATACTTGTCTGCTTCCCTGGCCAGGGTGCGGAAATCCTTAAGACGAGTTGGCCAGGGCTGTCCGTACCTGACCTGGCAGCTGTTGCAGGAACAGTTCTTTGAAGAGGAAACATGGCCGGTGGCTGCCCAGGAGAGACAACATGTGGTCCATCAGCTCCGACGGCTTGGAGTCATCCAGCCCGGGTAGAGAATGTAGCTGGCGCGCACGCTCGGCCTCAGTGAGCTCGAAGGTTACGAGCAGCAGTGCCTTTAGCATCTCGTACTTGCAGCCCTTCGGAGGATCCTGGAGAAGGCTCACCACTCTGGTCGCAGTGGAGCCGCTGAGCGCAGACACAACATAATAATACTTCGTGTCGTCCGCAGAAATGCTCCGAATGGTGCATTGGGCCTCAGGTTGTGCGAACCAAACGGCAGCTTGTCGTTCCCAAAACTCCGGCAGTTTAATCGAAACTGCGCTTGTCGCCATGTTCGTTTGAAGCTCCGAGAACGTTCGAGAGCAAGACGGGGTCACCAATGTAGGAGTTGCGGACAACGAGAGGGCGAGACACTTCGTGGCTTGATCAAAGCTCGTTTATTCCAACAGAACTAGACTAATACCGGAACTCACGCATCTTTTATCACACAAAATCACTCTTAAGGGGGCGTGTCTCCAACAACCGAGTGCGCGCCACGCCCATACCATCAATAGCCCCACTGTCCCGTGCCTGTGGATTCTGTCGTAATGGGGTAACCCCAACAATAGAAGTTTCACCCTGTTTAGAGCTAATAGTTTTATCCTCCTTTTTGATAACCTCAGTAGAAAGAGTTTGTTTTTTGATATTTTAACATCTTTCATTACCTCCTAGTTTGTTAAAGATCTTGATTTTTCCGTTTCCGGTCCGGTCGTGAGAGGACGCTGGCGTCACTTGCTCGCCGCTTCTCTGACTGGACCATTGTCCGTATCTTGCTTTCCTGGTGGTCGTGGCGGATTTTTGGCCATTGAGTCTGCCCTCTGCACGGTCCCGGCTCTGCTCTGCTGCTCCTGGCTTCACCTGCTCGGCTCCTTCGCTGTTTCCTCGGGCTCACTCTCGTGGGTTGTGCCCATTGTTTGCAGCGGCGGTGGTGGCGGTTTGCCGCCGTGATCTTGATTAGCGGCGGCGGTCGTTTGCCGCTGCATTTGCCGCTTTGCCTCCTCAACCTTGGCCTCATGCTCGTCTCTTCGCTCCTGTCTGCCCTCTGCATGGTCCCGGCTCTGCTCCTGGCTTCACCTGCTCGGCTCCTTCGCTGTTTCCTCGGGCCCACTCCCGTGGGTTGTGACGATTGTTTCGCCTCCTCACCCTTGGCCTCGTGCTCGTCCCTTCGCTCCTGCTGGCATGGCTCTGCGGTACTCCGCCGCAAGGCTTCTCCTGCTTAAAACCCACTCCACCCCATCATGCATCTCTGCAATCAAATCGAATGGACTCCTGCGTCGACCCAGGTACATTCACCGTGGCTCCGGTCGTAAGTTTGTTTATTTACAATCAGGTCACTCCATCCCCATCCTCTGGTCGGCTCAGCGCACTCCCACTCATCGTCCCAACACACCTGGTCACAACAACGCACAAAATCGCACCTCCTGTCTGCGAACCCTGGCCAAATCACCTGGATTCATACCCGCCGTACAAAACAACATCAAGCTCACCCTGTTCAATACCCGGTCCCTCAACAACAAATGCCTCATCCTGAACGACTACATCCTGGAAAATAAACTGGACTTTCTTTGTCTCACTGAGACCTGGCAACAACCACTGGACTACTACACGCTCAACCTCACCACACCCAATGGATATTCTTACATCAATAAACCACGCTCGGAGGGCCGAGGTGGTGGAATTGCCGTTATTCACCGACAAGACATCAAGACCAACCTCATCTCCATCTCATCTGCTCCATCATTTGAACACCTGGCTTTTAAACTCTCTGGTCACACACAGTCAGTCATGGCTGTTGTCTACCGCCCTCCCAAACCACACCCATCATTCCTGTCTGACTTCTCCTACTTTCTGACCCAGCTATGTTCCCTCTCCCCCTCAATCCTCCTCCTTGGTGATTTCAATATCCACATGGACTCCACTGACTCCACGCTAACCACTGACTTCACTGATTTACTCACCTGCTTTAACCTCACTCAACATGTCAACTTTCCTACCCATAACCGTGGTCACATTTTGGACCTTGTCTGCTCTACTGGACTAATTTTGCACCATCTCTCTGGCTCCGACCTCACTCTCTCTGACCACCTAGCCATCACTCTGACCATCAACATCCCCACCCCAGCACCAAGGCATTATCGCACTATCAACTTCCGTAAGCTAAACACTCTTTCACCTACCTCATTCTCATCGACCCTCTCTGAAAAAATGTCCACTTCTCCCTTCGTTGACCTCCACACCCCTTCTGACCTCACTGACTACTACAACCACACTCTCTCCTCCTGCCTTGACCAACTTGCGCCTATAAAAACCAAAACAGTTTCTTTCACCCATTCTGCTCCCTGGTTTACCCCTGAACTCCGCCTGATGAAAACTCGTGCTCGCCAACTTGAAAGACTCCGCAATAAAACAGGTCTCACAGTTCACTCCCAGGCCTACAAGGACCACATACAACACTATAAAGATGCCCTCTCCCGCGCCCGCTCCGCCTACTACTCTCAAATTATCCACTCTGGCTCCGGAAACCCAAAAGCACTCTTCTCTACAATAAACAAACTCCTCAGCCCCCTGAACACCACCACCCAGTCATTCACAATAGACAACTGCATCTCCTTCCTTTCATTCTTCCAATGCAAAATTGAAAACATCTACAACAGCTTGACCACCGCCGCACCCGCTCCCCATCAAACCACCTGCCCCCCCCTTATCCTGCCATCCCCTGTCTCAATTCTCCCCAGTCTCCCCTACTGACCTCTCTGAACTCCTCATCGGAATGAAAACTGCCACCTGCACTCTTGACCCCATCCCCTCCAGCTTTGTCAAGGCCTCCCTTCCTGCTCTCTCTCCACTTATCATTGCAACAATAAACTCCTCCCTGTCTACAGGCATCGTCCCACCATCCCTCAAAATTGCTGCTGTTACCCCCATTCTGAAAAAACCTGGACTAAACCCTGACACCCTAAATAACTTCAGACCCATCTCCAACCTACCCTTTCTGTCAAAGGTTTTGGAACGCGCTGTAGCCACTCAACTCAAACATCACCTCTCTGCCAATAACCTGTATGAAACATTCCAATCCGGATTCCGCTCCAACCACAGTACTGAAACTGCTCTCCTCAAAATCACCAACGACCTTCTCCTCTCCTCTGACGCTGGCAACCTCAACATTCTCATCCTCCTCGACCTCAGCGCCGCCTTTGACACCATCGATCACACCATCCTCCTCACCCGACTTGAAACCACCTTTAACATTACCGGCACTGCCCTCTCTTGGATTAAATCATACCTCTCTGACAGACGTCAGTTCATCTCCATCAATAACTGCAAATCCCCCACTGCTCCCCTCCCCCAAGGTGTCCCCCAAGGTTCAGTTCTTGGCCCCCTCCTCTTCATCCTTTACCTGTCCCCCCTCGGTCACTTAATCCGCCGTCATGGTCTCCAATTCCACTGCTTCGCCGATGACATCCAGCTTTTCATCTCCACCAAGTCCATCTCCACCGCCACCCACTCTATCCTGACAAACTGCATCACTGAAATAAAATCCTGGCTTCAAATCAACTTCCTCAAACTTAACTGTGATAAATCTGAAATAATCATCATTGGCCCAAAAACGCTCACCAAGTCCACCCATAACTTTGCCCTCAACATCGACGGTTTCCCAGTATCCACCTCCCCTCACATCCGGAATCTTGGCATCATCTTTGACCAAACTCTCTCCTTCGACAAATACACTAAACAGATCACAAACACAGCCTTCTTTCACCTGAAAATCATCGCCCGTCTCCGTCCATCCCTCTCCTCCGTGGCTGCAGAAACCCTCATCCACGCCTTCATCACTTCCCGTCTGGACTACTGCAATAGCCTCCTTTATGGTTCACCCTCAACAATCACCAATAAACTCCAATACATTCAGAACTCCGCTGCCCGTCTACTCACCCATTCCCGGACTCGTGACCACATCACCCCCGTCCTTTACAAGCTTCACTGGCTCCCCATCTCCCAGAGAATCCAGTACAAAATCCTCCTCTTGACCTACAAAGCCCTCCATAACCTGGCCCCATCCTACCTGGCTGACCTCCTCTCCAGACACACTCCCACCCGCAACCTCCGCTCTGCTGGTACCAACCTCCTGACCCCCCCCCATCCGGACCAAATTTAGATCCTGGGGGGACAGGGCCTTCTCCATCGCTGCTCCCACCCTCTGGAACTCGCTACCTCACACCATCAGAGACTCCTCACTCACCACATTCAAAACATCACTCAAGACCCACCTGTTCAACACTGCATTCAACATTTAACCCACAGCATCTAACCCCTGACTATCTCCTCTCCTTCTCCCTCCTTTGTGCTTTGAATATTTCCCTATTGATTCTTCTTTTTTTGCAATTGTTTTTATGTTTTGCTATGCATTATGTTTTGCACTCTGTCAAAGCGTCTTTGGGCTTCCTGAAAAGCGCTATATAAAATAAATGCATTATTATTATTATTATTAATAGTGGTGAAACTTTTGTTATAACTACTCTAATTGATGGCTTCCCAAAGACAGAGAATGCTCTTCCTTCAAAAGGGATTGAGAAGCTCATATTATCTTTCATAATAGGTTCAATCCAAAAGTTATTGTAATCATCTTTGTTCAATTTTACATCAGTGCAATATATTTCAGTATCCTTTTTAAATGAGGAAATTGATTGACATTTGTCTTTTGTGTTTTGAAACATTGTATTTATTAAGTAAAAAAGTTACAGGGTTAAACAGTCTCCTCCAAAATAAAAATTGTAAAATAAGGTCTAAAACCTGAAACAGTCTCCTCCAATGAGCCATACTAATTTGGATCTGTGCCAAGAACTGATTTTTATTTTAAGCACAGAATTACTTATGAAAGAGACCATTCTTAAGTGGTTGAAATCATTGATACTATTTCATTTTAAGCGAAGAAATATCTATAAATTACCCCGACATTTTTAGTTTAAGCGAAAAAATATCTATAAATTACCACGAGATTTTCATCGTTTTTTTACTATATAAATATGGTGAATACAACGTGTTGCGACGTTTGTAATCGTGAATATCATAAGCGTGCTTTGGCACGTCATCTAAAAACAAAAAGGCAGACGAAATGCGGGAGAACAACCGCCAGAATCTAATGTTAAACACTGTGATGTCTGCTCTGGGGATGTCTCAAAGGTATGTTATAACAAACACCTTCGCACAAAAAAGCATGGACGAAATGCAGGAGAACTACCTCCTGTGTCTAATGTTAAACACTGTGATGTATGCTCTGAGGACATTAAATGGGGAGGCTTTAAATCTCACCTTCAATCACACAAACACAAGAAGAAGGAAGAGTCAGTTAGATACTCTATTAAAAACTCTGATGGAGCATTTAAGGGACATATTATTAAGATAAGGGTTTTTGAGTTTGGAACTCCTGGACCAAAATCAATAGCTGATGCGATTGAGATGGTTAAAGCTGCTGTTGAAACACTTATAAAAGATACGTTGACTGAGATGAATACTTTAAAGTTTTATATGGGGGTAAAAATGGGTATGGCAAAAGATGGTGTTGAAGAAACTCCTTATATGAGAACAGCCCCTCACTTTATCACATCATTCCAAGATTTCTTGTCATCAGGTGTTTATGGTGAACTTATAAAACAGGAGCAGGATGTACACTACCGGTCAAAAGTTTTAGAACACCTCAATTTTTCCAGTTTTTATTGAAATTTACACAGTTTAATGTCTCAATGTACTCTGAAATTAAGCATAGAACAAATAAACAATTGGAGATAAAAAAGAAATCATAGAATCATTTTGTTTAACAAAATTTAATTTACATTTTTGATTCGGCAAAGTAGCCACCTTGTGCAGATATCACCGCCGAACACACTTGTGGCATTCTTTCTACAATGGAAATCAAATATTGTTCGGGAAGTTCTTCCCAACACTGTTGCAGAAGTTCCCACA
>NC_136269.1:16401885-16501885 GCF_964187855.1 Myxine glutinosa | reverse complement strand
CTCGCCGCCATCACGGCCGTCTGTCTATCCAACTTACAATCCCACGAGATATGCGGAAAGGACGACCCAAAACCAATATGAGCATCGTTAAACATCATTCATATATAAACATCATTAAACGTAAATAATGACCTCGGGAAAAGTTCAAAGACATTTCATCTCTACTTGAGAGAATTCCACATAGCTCTTTGGGCGGTGTATCGGATAACAGATCGCTGTCTCCATCGATCTTGCCATGGCCGCAACACCTATCGGCTCAAAATCCTTTTCACTGTTCATTTGATCGTTTTTACAACGAAGGAAACGTTAACAATGTTGTTAAAAGTTTATTTTGTGTTTAATTGGAGTTATGTTGTTTGGAATTAAAAAAAGATATCGAGTTCAAGTGAATGACGACACCGTGATGGTTTCTGCTTTCTGAACGTGAACTTCGCGGATCGCCAAATGCAGATTCGCGACGGTCCCACGATCGATGCTTCTTCACGTGCACGGACCCGTTTGTTTGCGAACGGATACGTTTTTCATGGAAGTCCATCACGAACTTACTGTCCATGTCTGACGTGCGACTGAAGGTGCTGCAGGAATGTGGAATCGATTGGTTTCATGCTTTAGCATTCGCTGTATCTGCATTGCCTGTTTGCTTCTGGGCTCCCACCTGCACGGAGCATCCACACACATGTAACGTCCATACACGTGATTGTGTGTATGTGTGGAATGTGGGACATTTGGTCAATTATAGTGAGATACTGTTTAGATTTTGATGATTTGCGTGTGAGATGATTTAACGGATGTTTATATGAATCGTTTAAAATGAAAAGCCTTCAATTTCTGATATTTCCCCTTTTGATTTGGGCCTCCCAATTGAAGTCTCGCCCGCAGGGCGGTTACCGTTGCTCGTCTGAAAAAGTCGTGGACAGATTTGGCCGAAACCTGGTGGAGAGGTTGGGTGTGCGGCAAGGAAGAATTGATTTAAATTTGGTGAAGATCCGGATCCGGATACCAGGATTTAAACATTTTAAAGCGATTCTTCACCGTTGAGTGATCGGGCCAAAAACGACGTGGGTGTCTGTGTGGTTACAGTTCCAACGGGACTCCCTGGAACTCATCACCAGGTACCACATCCATTCAGCAGCAGGTTCGTGTGTCACCTGTTTTGTATGTATGTGTTGTATGTAAACTATTTTTTGAGTACGTTTATACAGGTAGATTTATTGATTATAAACATTCCCATATGTAGTGTAGTTCAAGACACCTGTCCCGATAATTTAGGCCAGATATAATTACTAGAATATCTTAGATAATAGGATTTAATATATTAGGTAGGCATACGGTAGTATTTTCGGATTTTTATATATTTATATTTTTATGATGAGACGTATTGCGTAGTAACGTGTTGATCCAATCTTGGTATTTTTTATATATGGTGATACTCTATTTTGTGCTAGCTTGTTAAACATCATAGCAACATCGTAAGAATGATGACGAATAATTTCTATTGTGACGTTATGATGTGACGTCACCTGTGACGATATTGTGACGTTTTGTTTTTGTTTTCATGATTCTGATATAGTTTGATTTCGAATAATTAATTTTGTGTATTTACATCCTGAAGAAGGCAGTAATTGCCGAAAGCTCGAAAATAAAATAGTATAATTATTATATGCACATTTTGTGACTTTTCAAATTGATTTTTCTGCAGATGCAGCAGCCGGTCCAGCAGCAGCAGCAATTTCATGTGATGCAGCCGCCAATGCAGCCGGTCCAGCAGCAGCAGCACCCTGTGATCCAGTCACTGCAGCCCATGGACCCTTCTTCGTCTTCTTCGCTGTCCGCCATATGCACCGCGGACATCAAGCACGATCTGGAGTACCATGCCGCCTTCCTTCGGATCTGTGCGGCCGCAGCCTGTCGGGCGCCACATCTCCTTCACCACCGCCTCGTCCCCGTCGCCGGGGATGTCCATGTACTTGGGTGACTCGGACAATTTCCTGGAGAACATCCAGTCCATCCGAACTCCACCACCACCGATTACCTCGCTGCTGGAAGGACAGGACCAAGCGCTTCCAGATGAGGACCAGGAGGACAAGGGGAAGGGTGGGAATTAAACAGTAGTTGCATGTTGCGAACTTTTAATATGTTTATTCATATTCACAAGTTTAAGTTCGTGTTGTTTCTGGTAACGCAAAACAGTCTTTTTGAGAATAAAAACGATTGTATTAGAAAAACCTTCATAAATGATACATCTTGAAATAGTTCACGCCTATTTGGCAATAAAACCCAATAATCCAACTTTACGGGATTCTCGTTATTACTTAAACTGTTTTAGAAGTGACTATCATACCGACAAAGTCCAACCTATGATTACCGAAATGCATGTATGTAATTCTTCAAGATTATTTGATAAATAAAGGGTTCATGTAGAGTGATCTACAAATAAATGAATGTTTGTTTTTAAAGTTTATTATATCTTATACATTTTCGTTTTGCTTTTAAAGTTGTAAAGTTCAAAGTCCCAGATTAAAGTACCAAAGGTTAAAGTTCAAAGTCCCAAAAAAGTGCCTTTTGGGAACAATTGGGTGGCCCTGAAAAGGGCTGGGTCTTCAGGCAGAATGCTTCTTGGATGAGACTGGAGGCGAGCCTCAGATCATCTGGTTCTCTCACGGGACAGCACCTGCTGGTGAGTTGTAGTATTCTTTGAGGTACTGGTGTGGGGCAAAGACCAAGGGAAGGAAGAAGACAAGGATCAGAGCAGCAATGTTTAATGAATTCGATTACAAACGCATCATGCGGAGCAAGGTTCAGAAAATGAACTGCCTGACAGCCAGCAGGACATTTCCAAGACACTCACTAAAGAATCGGCCAACGGTCATTTCATTTATAGCCAAAAAATCAGATAAGAGTGTGCTAGAGACAAAGAAACTTTGGGCCTTAAGGACCCCCCCAACCATGATCCCTTCCTGCACAAGGCCAAACTTGGAATACAAAGATGTGGGTAATAAGATAGGGTAACCTTCTCATGCTCTTTATCTAAACACATCAGACCCGAGCAAGGCTAAAGGGCATGTTCTCACAATAGCTTCAATAGCTTTCTTGACACTTAAGCATAACAGTAGGTTAAATGATTGAATACACAATAGTCAAAGGATATTTACTAAATTATATTCCACCCAAGGTTGGTTATGTCCTTGATTTCGGAGACACACTGAAACTACAAAGATATATAATTAATCATTCTCTTTGAGGAGGAAGGCGTTTTGGCGACGAGCATTTTCCCTGTACGTGGGTTGTGGGCTCTTATCTTTGTTCGGCACATCCATTCAAGGTCTTGTTTACTCGAGCTAAGAAACCACATGTTTTTCCAGCTGCCAGCTCCTCGAGCCTGGAAACCACATTTTGTTCACCAGCCGGCTACAGCTGAGTTCAAATCAGGTTACAGAAAAACATCATTATATAATTTCAGATATTCTGATCATGGGGTTTAAACCCTAATGGCTGACATTTCCTCCCTTTTGTCTTTACAAGACAACTCTTTGGAAAGACAATTACCCCAGTGGGTCAGCATCCCCCCCATATCGCATGCCAGGCGCCCCATGCGTCACGCATGCTCAGGGAGAGACACTGGCCCCTAATTGTGGCCGTCTAACATTCAACGCATAAATTGTTAGCCATAATTCGCGACGAAGACCCCTGGTTAGAAGATAGCTGCCGCCCGGCCAGATTCTGAATCCACCCTCGGAGGAGCAGAGGTGCGACCCAGTCGCCAGCCTGATGAGGGGGCCCTCCTTATGCAGTTGCGATCCTCACGAATGAGGGCAAACAATCGACGTCCAATGCCATCAGGCCTTGTACGTGTGATTGCTCTGCGGGAGAAAAGGTGGCACATCCATCAACACAAATCTCCATCTCCTCATAGTCACAAATCTCCATCTCAACATAGTCTGCATCAACGTCAGTATTCATAGTGTCGGGTGCCTTAAGCTGAAACGACCCCAAATTGCTTACTACAGGTGGTGCAGGTGGTGGTGTAAGTGGTGGTGAAGGTGGTTCTCCCGGATATCCTGGATATTTGTTTGCCATTCGCTCCTCACTACTTGCATAATAGCAATAGCTCTTAAAGGAACCGACGCTACTTAAATCACGGGTAAAAGAATCCCAATCCCGACGAAGAGAACTAAGATCATCGTTATCAGAATCCCACGCATCAGCAGGTACATCGATTTCAAGCCAGGAATCGTAGACCCCTAAAGCCACGTCCTCTTGCCACGAAACGTCTAAGCCGTCGACCCAGTCGTGGGTGTCCGAGACGATAGAGTTGGCCGGTTCACCGATGGCCTTTGGATCCTTCCCATGTAGCGAAAGAAACATCTTGGTGGTAGCAGTGGATGGGGTCCATCCTGTGAAACATTTTCTCACACAAATCATGATTAGGGATTTCATTATAATCAAGGTGAGTACGATTCCCACGATTATGGCCAGGCCTGGCAACAGCCATTTTACAATGATTCCTGTCCATCCTCGGAACCAGGCTGCTATGCTGGACCATACATTATTGGCTTCTTCCCTTCCCCTTCGGCTATCCGTGAGATCCTGGGTAGCGGCCTTAAGCCGAATGATTGAGGCCTCTATTCCTTCCGAGTGATCTGGGAAAAATGTGCAGCATTTTCCATCGATTACCCCACATACTCCTCCCTTTTCTGCCAACAACATATCTAAAGCCACGCGATTCTGCATTACCATAGTTCGCATATGCACTCGTTCGTCTTCTAATTGTAGTTCTGCTACTCGGGTTTCGTTTCCAATTCGTTCCAGTACTAATGCAAGGCTATCTATTCGCCAACTATTCATCGTCACGCCTGCCTGGAGAAAAAATGCTCCTAGCAGAACCTGCCACCAACGTCCGTCCAATTTTACTGTCCCATCTGGCTTCCAGAGAGAGAATCGTTTCTTCCTCTCGTGAGTAGGGGTGTGCCCGGTTTCATTAAAATGGTCTACCAAGTTTACCTTGGGGAAGATGGATCCTAGATAACAAGTCCCTCCCCAATGTTCGGGCAGGTATGGATATGCCTTATTCCCACAAACAAACATCACTCCATGGGGTGGGATAAGGGCAGAGGCCATGCACTTACTCATTTCAAAACGATTGGCATTTGGTGACCCCCAAGATATTGTTAGCTTGGTTACGTTATGCTGGGCCTGGTTATCTACGGTTATTTTAAGGGGTCCTCCCTTTTGTCTCCCTCTGGCGTCGGGTGGCAGATTGGCGGATGGCAGGGTATGGGTGCATTCCGAGGTTCCCATCTGGACGTGTCCCTTTCCTATAAGACACAGCCGTCCCTTTTGCTCTGTCACCCAGACTGGGTCTGGCGGTTTGTCTAACAAAGCCTGCTTAATGGGCGGGGTATAACGAAACTCACGGGAACACACTGCTGGGGGTTTTGGGCCTACTAGCTCCAAGGTTGTGGTCAGGCATGGGGTACGTAAGGGTCCTGAACACATATCTCGTAGGGACAGGGGCAGTACTACCATTTCTATCCCTGTCATGCTGGTGTGGGGAAAATGCATACACGCCCAACAACGTGATCGGTTTTGTACCTTTGCCATTGCGCGGGTCACAGTCCAATACGTGTTTTCCTTTGGCCTTTTTTTACTTTCTATCCGTGGGCGTGGTGTCAGTGTATATGAGACGCATGGTGGCCTGCGACGTGGTGAAGTCATAAATTCGCATTGCAATATTAGGGTGGTGTTGCTGTCCAGTAACGCGTGCGTGGTTAAATTGTTCGAGCCCTTTCCCCATTTGTAACCTGCTCTGGCCATGTTTACTATCGGGGTGCCGCCTTTCCGTGGCGTTTCCTTTTTTGACTAAGGACAGCAAAACCAGATTTCCTTCCATTTGAGTCTATGTACAAGGCCCTCCACATCATGCGGGTCCATATTTTTTCCTGTATGGGGCAGCAGGGTATGTTTATCCTCTGACCCCAGGTGACGCTCTGCCGGTGGACCTTAGTCTCAGGGGCTAGGGGGGTCGGGTGTGTGCTGGACAGGTATACCATACTAAGCATGATCGCCACCCCTAACAGGCGGTGGAGCGGCATCCTCGATCTGTGGTGGTATGTTTATGGTGTCTGTGTTTGTAGGTATGGCCAACTTACAATGCGTGGCATGTACCCAGGACGACTTGCCCTCACAAAACACCGCTGTTGGTGTGGTCAGGAGAACTTGGAACGGTCCCGTCCACCTTGGTTCAAGCGCAGTCTTATGGGTGAAATGCTTCACCAGTCTTTGTTTGAAGACCTTTTGAGCAACCAAGACCCACAGAATGAGTTCTATCCTGATGACCCAGCCAGAGTTATACCTTGGAGACTCACTAAATTTGGGAAAAACATTATGAGGTCTGCCTAGATGGTTCTAAATGTGGAGCCTACCTTGGAGACTCACTAAATTTTATAAAATCAGGAAAAAGAGTTTTGCCTTGGAGACTTTGAAAACTGGTTTCATTTTGGAGACTCTGCTTTATCATCCAAAGAGTCTCCAAGATGGGTCCCACAAGTAATGAACAATGTTTTTTGTTAAATGACGCCATTGAAAATAAATTCAATTATATTTGTTATGTAATTCAGTATTAGATAAGTAATGTATTTTTTTACATATATTTCAGCAATATCAAGAACGTTCGAGGAAGAAAATGCTGGAAAATTATTCCTTCCCATTTTTTTTTTTTTTTTTTTTTTTTTGTATACAAGATCGAGGCTCGTGAAAGAGCGAACATTAATCACACAGAAAGACAAACAGACACATACAACAAATAACATCGGGAGCGGTAGACAAGATGGGGAGAGAGGGGGAAGGACACAAACACAACATTTGAGAGCAGGGAAGGACACAAACACAACATTTGAGAGCAGGGACCGAGAGACATGGAGACATCGAGAGATCTGTGGGAGGTAGAGGGCTTTGGGGGGGAGGCATGTGAAGGGTGGGGGTGGGGGGGTGGGAGAGGTATAAACATATGGACACTGCCAGGACTTCCAGGAAAGAAGTTGGAGTTTCAAACAAGGTGGATCTGGGGTGAATTAGTGGGGGTAGAAAAGATCAAGGTTTTGGATGGGGGAAGATAAGAGATGGTGGTGAACAGCTGTTTTAAAGACCTGGAGGGAGGGGTGGGATTGAAGGGAGTGTGGGAGTTTGTTCCAGAGGCGGGAGAAAAGAGGAATGAAAGAGTGAAGGTGAGCAGAGAGCCGAGATTTCGGCAGTTTAACCATCAGAGGGTTGCTGGCGAGTTGATAGTCGGTGGAGGATTCACCACTCTCGAGAAAGCCTCATCAACAAGTCGAGGTATTCTGACCAGTTTGAGCTGTGATCACGAAGAAGCGGATACCCGCATTATTCTCCATGGGCTCGGAGCTACCAAATCCGGATCTGAGAGAATAATCGTTCATTGCAGAGACACTGATGTCTTCCTTCTTCTGCTGTATTTCTTCCAACAAAGCCTTGTTTGGATGATTGGTGGGACCTTCCGTGATAGACGATGTTATCCGGTTCACGGAGTCTCGCAAAAGCTGTCAAAACCTGTCAAGGATAATTTGTTGGGGTTTCATGTTCTGACTGGATCAGACACAACTTCATCATTTACAGGATGTGGCAAGAAGACGTGTTGGAACGTCTTTGTAGAATATCCGCATCTTCTCTGTGGAGTTGGTCGCGATGGACCATTGGCAGAAGTTGAAGAGTTTGTGTGTCGCCTCTACTCGGCTCCGGATCCCAAAGGCGGTGTCAACCAGGCTAGATTTGATCTGTTCCGAAAAGGAAAGAAACAAATTGAAAATCTTCCACCCACAGAAAATGCTCTCAAGTCACACTTGGCAAGACCAAACTACCAGGCGAAGTGTGCTTGGCCGCTGGACAGTGTGACAATCGAAAGGCAGTCGGCTTGCCGTCATCTTCCGGTGGATGGCGAGAAACTGAAGGGGGACTTGATGTAGTCTAGATTACTCTTCCAGCAGTACCAGTGCCATGTATTGAGTTGATGACTTGTGGTTGCAAAACAAAGTGCAGGACCGCTGCATGCAAATGCCACAAGTCGATGCAGACGCCCCCCTCCCCAGACTCAATTGTTACGCCCCCCCCCCCCCCCCACATTCAGACATTTTAAATGTGACTTTCTAATGTTAATCGGACAATATGTCAAGTGTACTGACTCCATTGTAATATTCATCATTGTTAACAGAATGTGGACACGAGTAAACAAGTTTGTACAATTAAAGATGTGTTATGTTACGTATGAGACGCATTATATTACAATTGATGCCATATGGCAGCCATTTTGAAAAAAAATGTTGTGCAGTTAATTTCTACCTTGGCGTTTGCCGAGGTCTCGTCCCATTCTATTCTCGGTCCCATTCTCAAAATTCTAGGTCCCATTCTAGAAATCAACAACCCCATGGCTCTCTTCCCAACCCGAGAGTCCATAAATCATGACGGAGCATTTGTGGAAGGTCACTCTCACACCATCACGTTCCACAGATTCCCCAATGGTTGTCCGGCAGGCTGTCTCATTCCTGTCCATGCGGATTGACCCGGGCCCAAGTTGGCCGTCCGCAGTGCCGCCACCAAAGCGCGACCCACAACACCTCCCCCTAGTGGTCCTCAATATTTGCCATCCGAGGCTTGAAAAACCACCTCGGACCCCCTGGAGGTCTTAACCCCCACCAGGGTCCGGCGACCCTGTCGGCCCGAGCCACCAGCTCGGACGGCGCCCCGACGGACAAGGGACGCCACACTCCACCAGACCCCCCGTGGGGCCCAGGTCGTACCTCGACACCCAAGGCTCGACCCCACGTCCAAATCTCGCCAGCACAACCCCCCAGCTGGCTGGCATCCCCAAATTTACAAAGGGGCAACTTTTCCCCGAGGCCATCACCCATGACCTCCGCATGTCCAAATCCCGCAGCCCGGTGACCAACTCCAACCACGGCTGCTCCAAATCACATTCCCATTTTAATTTGATTTTAGATTTTCTTTGACCAATTTTTGCTCCAGGTGTCCAATCACCGCAGCTGCAGGGAACAACCTCTACCACAGGTTGTTCTGCCCCTCCCTGCAGCTGTTCCACATTCTCTACGGGGACCAAATCGTCGGAGGCTCGATCTCCCGACACCCCAAGGTCCAAATCCAGCCCGGAGCCAACACACTCCCCCAACTGGTTCTCCAATTTTGGAGCCTCTGTTTCCAAATCGTAGTGTACGGTGAGCGCCCCCTTGGTCATTCCAACCACCTCCTCGGACCAACTGACCTCGTCCCCCAAACTCCTTTGGACCTGGTCAACCTTTACCTCCATGGGACTGTCCCAGATCCCCAGCCACTGAATCAAATCATCCTCATCATCATAACAAATCATTTCTGGCCCCGCCAGGTCTTCATCAATATCCCCAATAAATACCCGGTCCGGCTCCATTACACAGACCCCCAATTGCTCTGCACCACCGCCCTGGTGCTGCACCAATTCCAATTCATCGCCCTGTTGGGGTGTTGTGACATCCACTCGGTCCCGACAAACAACCAGGCCACCAGGTGGGAAACACTCCCGATTACAATTTTGGCACTCCACGCTCACCTGTTGGCATTCCCCATCTACCTGTTCACATGCCACAATCAGGTCTTCCCCATTTACCTGTGGGCACTCCACGTTCACCTGTGGACTCGCCCATTCTTCCTGTATGCATTCCCCATCGACATGTAAATTTCCTTCCCTACCTTCCTCATTTCCTTCAATTGCGATTCCCGGTGCAATTCCCTGCTCGTGAGCAACATGCACATCTGCATGGGCCGTACTCTCTCCCATTCCCAATTGGCACTCCACGCTCCCCTCTACGCATTCCCCATTAGCCTCTTCATCTGCCATTCCTGGTGCAATCCCCAATTTGCCTTCCCCCCGTTCAGATTCAAACCCTGCCACATTTGGCTCTCCTGTGCCCCGCCTGCACCATTCGTTCGTCCTTCCTTCCATTTATTCGTACATCCATCCATTATATTTCCCATTCGCTCAAAATGGGCATCCGTTAATTCCTTTAAAAATTTCATGAAGGCCTGGTCGTCTCGAAGGTCGCGGAGGAAGTTCCAATGCTATTCTCAACCCAACTATTTCCGGCTTACTCCCGATCCTTCCCACATCCTCCATTCTCCATTCAGCCTTGGCGCGCCACCCAATCAGTGCCCTCCACCGACTCGTTGGCTGGAGGTTCGCGCCTACCGCGCCAACCCATCACTCGTTCCCTGTAGCATGGTCATAGCGCGTGCTTTTCGAGGTGGATAGGCCTGCCGGAGGTGTAGGTGGCGGCGGCCATCATCGGCGGTGTCCTGGCTTGGTTTCCTGTCCGTTTTCTTCCAAAGTCACGGTCAGGGAAGGTAATTATTTAATGTTGCGTTAGGGACCTAAGTGTCTACAGGTGTGCATTGCCATAAGGGACAAAGCTTTGATGACCAGGTTGGACTCACAGGAGCGTTATCTTTACTCCCTAACTACTTAACACTCGAAGTGGCTACTTAACACTCGAACATCCTGGTATGTTCACAAGCAGACATCTTAACCCGACAAATCGCCCACACATGAAGAACTTATTACAGTGTTACGGATTCGTCACTTCCGTTGTGGTGGTTTGCATCCACTGTAAATATTGCTGATTCCATGTACTATTATTGTTTTCAAAAGGTTTATTGTTCTCGAACTGTTTTCAAAAGGTAAAAAAGTTAATGTTAAAAGAAACAGGAAACCGGATCGGGAACCGGACGACGAAGAGGAAGAAGTAAAAAAAAAAGGGCGGAGCGAGTGAGTCGGACAAGAAGGAGCGGAGATACTTGCGGTTTGGAGCGAACGTTGGCGAGCAAGAGTCACTAGCGAACTTTCGGGTTTCCCGGGAAAGGGGTCCCTGCGACAGAGTTGTCATCGCTGTGACTGATCAACCTGCGTGTCAGGTTTTTGGCAGTGGATTCCGAGGAGAATTATCGCCGGGCCGTTACGTCTCAAGAAAGGGCCGTCGGCCATTTTGACTCGCGCAGGACTTGTGCTTCGCTCGTGGTTTCGTCTCTTTTCGACCATTTTCACCGCATTCAGACGTCGATCTGGGGCGTGTGTGTGACGTGGCTTTTTGAAGGTTAATTCGTCCATACCCGAGGGTGTGATCTCTCAGTTGCCTGTTGGGCGCCTTTGGGTTTCCAGTCGCCTTGAGGGTGCCTTTGTACAGCTTTGGGCTGTGTGACTGTACTTGCCATCCGCACGGGATTCTGGTCTCGATTGGACATCGTTCTGGCAATCGCTGGAGCGAATCAACTTTGGGCTTGAAGCGGGAATAAGAGACATTGGGGATGTTCGTGTCTCACTCACTTGGAGCTCAGTGAGTTCTATATTACAAAACTGATGGTACCATCATAGGACATATTGATTGTACTTTTGAATACTATTATTGTTGTACTGTTATTCTTGTGTGATCTTAATACAAAATTTGTTTGTGAGTAACAATTGGGGTGGCTTCTCCACTGATCTTTGACATACAGAATAACACATTTTTCTGCCGTGACTCCTCTCGGGGCTCGGAGGTACACCGTGACCAGGGGGTCGGGGAGGAGCACGTGACAACAGGTAGATTCCCCATCGCGACAGTCGAATACCTACCTATACAGATCTACCTAGCTCTAGATATTGCTTTACCCCAGACATAACAATACTTTGGCCAATATATCCAGTATTTCAAAATACTTTGTGGATGCATTTAACACGAAACCCAGGCTTTCAAAACAAATTCCACCGAAGTGCAATAGTTTTTGCTTTCAAATTATATATAAATACATGCAGTCACGTGAAAAAGTAAGTACACCCCATGTAAAGTTTTCACTTTTTCAACATATTTCAACATACAGCTATTTGATCTTCATTTCAACAATATTGATAGATAAAGGTGATATAATATAACAAATATCATGAAACATTTACATTTTGTAGTCCATTGTATAATTTAAATAAACATAAATGCAAATTTCGCATGTGGAAAAAGTAAGTACACCCCTACATTTTTCACTACTTCAAATACCTAAAATTAGAATCAGGTGCACCAGCTCAGGTGCAAATGATTAGAACATCGTTAGAGAGGATCTTGGAGGAACCTGTCTTATTTAAACCTCAGACATTTAGTTTGGTTTGCTCTTTGTTGTTGAAGTGTGCGGCGTCACCATGCCTAGATCAAAAGAGCTCTCTGAGGCCTTCAGAAAGAAGGTTATAGATGCCTACGAGTCTGGGAAGGGATTTAAAAAGATCTCCAAACAATTTGAAATCAATCATTTGACTGTCCGGAAGGTCATCTACAAGTGGAGAAGATTCCAAACAACTGCCAACTTGTTCAGGCCAGGCCGCCCCAGCAAGTTCAGCCCGAGAGCAGACCGCAAGATGCTGAAAGAGGTCTCTAAGAACCCCAGAATATCATCACGGGCCCTACAGGTAGCTCTTGCCACTGTTGATGTCAAAGTGCACGAGCCTACCATTAGAAAGAGGCTGCACAAATTTGATCTACATGGGAGGTGTGCCAGGAGGAAACCTTTGCTGTCCAGAAAGAACATCAAGGCAAGACTAAAGTTTGCCAATGAACACCTAGGCAAAGACCAGCACTTCTGGAACATTGTGCTCTGGACAGATGAGTCAAAGGTAGAGCTATTTGGCCACAGTACCAGAAGACATGTTTGGCAAAAACCAAAGACAGCATTTGACCACAAGAACGTGATACCAACTGTAAAGCATGGTGGTGGAAATATTATGGTTTGGGGCAGCTTTGCTGCATCAGGGCCTGGGCAACTCACCATCATAGAATCCACTATGAATTGTTCATTGTACCAGAGGGTCCTTGAGGAAAATGTGAGGCCATCAGTCGGAAAGTTGAAGCTCAACCGAAGGTGGACCTTGCAACATGACAATGACCCTAAACATATCAGTAAACCCACTATGGAAGAGTTCTGTTTCTTAATGGAAGAAGAATGGAAGACTCCACTTTGTTCTTTTATAGATTTATTAAACTCAAAAGGGGGTAGGGAATTAACGAACTGATTCAATTTATGAATAACTATGAACTAACTAAACTCGACGAAGCCTCGTTCAGCCGGTCGGAGCATGGCCCAATCCTCTCTCCTTGATCTCTCCTTCGGTCCTCGGTCCAGCGCAACTCTGAGAGTTGTTCTCCTCGAGTAAGCCCCTTTTATCTAGAAATTCAGTTCTCCTGGTGTTCGAACTGAATTTCCTTATTCGGGCAAGGAATGTCAGAATTCCGCACCGAGCTGGGCCGAGACAGCGGCCCAGACGGGTCTGGTCTGGTCTGTGTCAAACCGAACTACTAAGAGCCATTCCAGACAGTTATTATCTGTTGAAGATACAAAACACCTTTATCTATCTTTTGTAGGTCACTTTCTGACCTCTCCACGCAAGCTCTTTCCTCCTCCAAATTCCATCTCTACAGAGTCATGCAAAACATACATTTGGATAAAGAAATCAGAAACACATATATACCTTCCCAGAGATATATGAAATAATATATATTCCTCCACACCACCAAGGAATGGCTGAAAAGAAAGAAATGGAGGGTTCTGGAATGGCCAAGTCAAAGCCCGGATCTAAATCCCATCGAGATGTTGTGGGGGGATTTGAAACGAGCTGTGCATGCAAGAAACCCCTCAAACATCGCACAGCTGAAAGAATTCTGCATGGAGGAGTGGGCAAAAATTTCTCCCAGTCGATGTCAGAGACTGGTCGACAGTTATTAGAAACGCCTACTTGAGGTTGTTTCTGCCAAAGGGGGCAATACGACCTATTAGAGCCAAGGGTGTACTTACTTTTTCCACAAAAGGAAATGGCATCTCTGTTAATGTTTTGTTAAATAAATTATTGCAAAGTCAATTTTTCATTAGTTTTTGTTCAATTAGATCACCTTTATCTATAGATACTGTTTAAATGAAGATCAAATATTGATATGTCCACATATGTTAAAAAGATTAAAAAACATTTCATGGGGTGTACTTACTTTTTCCACATGCGAAATTTGCATTTATGTTTATTTAAATTATACAATGGACTACAAAATGTAAATGTTTCATGATATTTGTCATATTATATCACCTTTATCTATCAATATTGTTGAAATGAAGATCAAATAGCTGTATGTTGAAATATGTTGAAAAAGTCATAACTTTACAAGGGGTGTACTTACTTTTTCACGTGATGGTATACATGAAGAAATATATCAAAATATATACACACTTTATAACTCTTCAAAATGTTATTACCCAAATCTGATGGGCTGGCTTAATGGCCTAATGGATAAGGCATCAGAATCCCAAGCTTGGGAGTGTAGGTTAGAGTCCCATTTGGGTTGAATAATTATTTTCTTCTTACTTTTTGAAGTATTTTATATCGTCTTGAATAATGAAAGGGAGGCACGAAGGCGCCTCTGCCTTTATATGGGATCGTTTCACTGTATGCAGCTTTAACATGGGGACTGAAAATTCGTTTGTCAGCTTCTATTGGTATATTAAATATCTATAAATATACATTTATACACCCTTTATACCCCTTTAAAATGTAAAAAAAAAAAAAAAATTCTAATGTGCTGGCTCAATGGCCTAATGGATAAAGTATCAGACTCTCAAGCTGGGGATTGTGGGTTTGAATCCCATCTGTGTTGAATATTCTTTCCCCTTACTTTTTCAAGTATTTTGTATTGTCTTGAATAAAGTCTTGTACAATGAACAAATGCATTTTGTTTGTATTTAAAATGTATCTTGTGAAAAATGTCAGGGGCATAGAAAAGGCCCCTTTATATGGGATGTGCCATGTGGCACATCATTGTTGATCATTGTTGATCTGGAGAAAGCATTCAATAGGGTTCCACGCAAAGTAGAACCCGATCATGTGAGGGCATTGAGGAAGTTGACATGGGCATTGAGGAAGTTAGGAGTGGAGGAATGGTTGATCAGAGTAGTGATGGCAATGCACGAAAGAGCGCGCACAGCTGTAAGGACGAAGAACGGGAACAGTGGTGACTTTGAGGTGAAGGTGGGAGTGCATCAAGGGTCGGTACAAAGTCCACTACTATTTGGAGCTGTGATGAAGGTGCTGGCTCAGAATGTAAAGGAGGGTTTACCGTGGGAGTTGTTGTATGCAGATGATCTGGTGTTGATTGCAGAAAGTATGGATGGACTGAAGGAGAAGATGAACAAGTGGAAGGAATGTATTGAGACAAAAGGTCTGAAGGTGAATATCGGAAAGACTAAGGTGATGGCAAGTGTTAAAGCATGTGGTGCGGTGGAATGAACTGGGAAGAGGCCGTGTGCTGTGTGCAGAAAGCGTGTCGGAGTGAACTCCATTCAATGCACAATGTGGGCTGAGTGGGTTCATCAAAAATGTAGTGGTTTGAGAGGGTCATTATCCAGTGTGGCAGCTACATTCAAGTGTAAGGTGTGCACAGAGGGAGCTGCAGATGGAAGTGATATATAATAATAATTATAATAGTGGACTCCAGAGGGTATAATATTAATAACTAGAACGCCACTCAGTAGAGCGCCTACTCCCGCCGTGGGTCAAGTTGGAATAGTACGATTTCACAAAAGTTTGAGGGAGTAGTTCAGTGACAACACAAGACAAGACAACACAAGACAACACAAGACAGACACTGCACAGATAGACATATATATATATGTATACTAGGTTGACTCGGATCGCTATGCTCGCCTCACCAAGCGTCGATACTGAGGAAC
The DNA here is from genome assembly GCF_964187855.1 of Myxine glutinosa. Lineage (NCBI taxonomy): Eukaryota > Metazoa > Chordata > Myxini > Myxiniformes > Myxinidae > Myxine > Myxine glutinosa. The sequence goes on along the minus strand of NC_136269.1, from coordinate 16,486,102 downwards.
GGGCTTATTTTAGCTGAGGCTAATGACTGCACCTGAGTTGCTGTGTTGTCATGATTTTCACCAATCATAATACAAACAATTACTTTGCACAAATGTATTTGTTGTGTTTGTGATATTACATTTTTATAGGCAATTTAGGTTGAATGTTTTTTTTTCAAGAAAGAACCCCTCAGCACATACATAGGGGAGGGGTAGGTGCAGACTGGAAGTTTGGGGTGATTCCACCTCACCACCACGTAATTCAAAACACCTCACCACCAAGTAATTCAAAACACCGCACCACCACGTAATTCAAAACACCTCACCACCACGTAATTCAAAATACCTCACCACCAAGTAATTCAAAACACCTCACCACCATAAAACATGTAATAAAAACACCTCACCATCACGAAATTAAAAACACCTCACCACCACGAAATTGAAAACACCTCACCACCACGAAATTGAAAACACCTCACAGCCATCAAGCACGTAATAAAAACACCTCACAGCCATAAAACACGTAATAAAAACACCTCACAGCCATAAAACACGTAATAAAAACACCTCAGAGTCATAAACACGTAATAAAACACCTCACAGCCATAAAACACGTAATAAAAACACCTCACAGCCATAAAACACGTAATAAAAACACCGCACCACCACGAAAATAAAAACACCTCACAGCCATAAAACACGTAATAAAAACACCTCACAGCCATAAAACACGTAATAAAAACACCTCACCACCACAAAATTAAAAACACCTCACAGCCATAAAACACGTAATAAAAACACCTCACCACCACAAAATTAAAAACACCTCACAGCCATAAAACACGTAATAAAAACACCTCACAGCCATAAAACACGTAATAAAAACACCTCACCACCACAAAATTAAAAACACCTCACAGCCATAAAACACGTAATAAAAACACCTCACAGCCATAAAACACGTAATAAAAACACCTCACAGCCATAAAACACGTAATAAAAACACCTCACAGCCATAAAACACGTAATAAAAACACCTCACCACCACGAAATTAAAAACACCTCACAGCCATAAAACATGTAATAAAAACACCTCACCACCACAAAATTAAAAACACCTCACAGCCATAAAACACGTAATAAAAACACCTCACAGCCATAAAACACGTTATAAAAACACCTCACAACCACGTCATTTAAAAACACCTCACAGCCATAAAACACGTAATAAAAACACCTCACAACCACGTCATTTAAAAACACCTCACCACCAAGTAATTCAAAACACCTCACCACCACATAATTCAAAACACCTCATCACCAACTAATTCAAAACACCTCACCACCACCGAATTAAAAACACCTCACCACCACCTAATTATAAATACCTCACCATCAAGTAATTCAAAACACCTCACCACCACTTAATTCAAAACACCTCATCACCAACTAATTCAAAACACCTCACCACCACCTAATTAAAACACCTCACCACCACCTAATTATAAATACCTCACCACCAAGTAATTCAAAACACCTCACCACCACATAATTCAAAACACCTCACCACCACCTAATTAAAACACCTCACCACCACCTAATTATAAATACCTCACCACCAAGTAATTCAAAACACCTCACCACCACATAATTCAAAACACCTCATCACCAACTAATTCAAAACACCTCACCACCACCTAATTAAAAACACCTCACCACCACCTAATTATAAATACCTCACCACCACGTAATTCAAAACGCCCCACCACCATGTGATTTAAAAACACCTCACCACCATGTGATATTAAACCACCTCACCAACAACGTTATTAAAAACACCTCACCAACAACATTCTTAAAAACACTTCACAACCACGGAAACAAAAGTTTGAGGGAGTCGTTAATTGACAACACAGACACTGCCCAGATGTGTCGATATATAGATAAATGACTGTACCCGAGTTGCCGTTTTGTCATGGTTTAAACTTTAAACCAATCATAATTCAAACAATTATTTTGCACAAATGTATTTGTAATATACGTGATATCACATTTTATAAACAATTGAAGTTGAAAAAAAAAAATTTGCATTAAAAAAAAAAAATACCCTTATATATGACATACCAACGGGAGAGATATGTGCATTCCAGAAGTTTGGTACGATTTCACAAAAGTTTGAGAAAGTAGTTCAGTGACAACATAACACAGGACAGGACAGGACAGACGCTGCACAAATATATATATATAGATATAGAAATAAAAGTATATATAAAGATAGAGATAAAGTCACACCAACTGCATCGGGAGGATCATAGGACGATTGAGGAATGGCACGTGGAGTGATTTTTCGAAGGGAAGCACAGTGGTGGCAAGATGTCTGAGAAACACCAGGATGGGAGTTTACAGCTGGGTCGGTATTCGTACGCAGGCTATACAGTACAGCTTAAAGGTCAGGTGTGCACCTTGAGACCATCCTGCCACGCACCACACCTGGGCTGGAAATGAACGTTCGGGTTCATCGCGATGCACCAAACGTACCCAAACAAAGATCCATGTTTCAATCTGTGGTCTGAAGAAGTGTTTTTTTTTTGTTTGTTTTTCAAATCCATATTTTAAAAACCAAAATGTAAGGATGTGTCATGAGTTTTAAGTTTATTCCATACGTCATTGTTAATGAGGGTGATGATGGAGATTAAGCCCCGCCCCTTTGCATTGTGACACAGTGCTTTGCCGTGGCGTTTCCGAACTCTGGTGTTTGAGTGGATGGAGATGAAGTCCCGCCCCTTTGCATTGTGACTCACAGTGCTTTGTGGATGCTTTTCCGAACCTGTGTTTAAATTCAAGTGGATTCGACGTCGTTACTACCATTTTGGAACGATCAGTGGCTTCCAGCAAAGCAAGATGTGGTCTTGTTGTTGTACGAGGAAGAAAAAGAATAAGAAGCAAAACGACGACGATCGTCAGGTAATAATTGTTTTATTACCTCTGCCACCGGCACAAAGTTATGTTTTCACCGCCGTCTGTTTGTGAACACGTTATCTTACTATAATTCACCAAATGTCCGTCCGTCCGTCTGTCTGTCTGTTCGAAGGTACCGTAGAAAAACTGCTGAACCGATCGCAAAGATATTTTGGGTGGGTAATCCTGGGATCTCCAGGAGTAAAATGTGCTTTTTAGTTTCCCCAATTTCAGCTTTCGTTTCCAGCATTCTCAAGTTTGGACTCACGCATGACATTCGCGTTCGCATAACCGTCTTTTTTCTCATTGTGACGATGTTGCTTTCCCGGGTGCTGCACCAACGGCTCCACCGATCGCTGCACGGACTCGATCGACCGTTGTGGGCGTTGAATCGCTGCTTGAGAGAATTCCATCCCCCTCGCCGCCATCACAGCGTCTGTCCATCCAACTTACAATCCCACGAGATATGCGGAAAGGACGACCCAAAACCAATATGAACATCATTCGTAAAAAACATCATTAAAAGTAAATAATGACCTCGGGAAAAGTTCAAAGACATTTAATATCTACTGGAGAGAATTCCACATAGCTCTTTGGGCGGTGTATATGCTACAGATCGCTGTCTTCATCGATCTTGCCATGGACGCAACACCTATCGGCTGAAAATGCTTTTAACTGTTCATTTGATCGTTTTTACAATGAAGGAAACGTTAACAATGTTGTTAAAAGTTTATTTTGTGATTAATTGGAGTTACGTTGTTCAGAATTAAAAAAGATATCAAGTTGCAAACTGGTAGACAGACAAGACAGACAGACAAGTAGACAAGTGCAAAAGTGGTTTCCTGCACCAACACAAGTGCGAAAAGTGGTTTTTCAACACTAACACAAGTGCGAAAAGTTGTTTTTCAACACTAACACAAGTGCGAAAAGTGGTTTTTCAACACTAACACAAGTGCGAAAAGTGGTTTTTCAACACTAACACAAGTGCGAAAAGTGTTTTTTCCACACTAATACAAGTGCAAAAGTGGTTTCCTGCACCAACACAAGTGCGAAAAGTGGTTTTTCAACACTAACACAAGTGCGAAAAGTGGTTTTTCAACACTATCACAAGTGCAAAAAGTGTTTTTTCCACACTAATACAAGTGCAAAAGTGGTTTCCTGCACCAACACAAGTGCGAAAAGTGGTTTTTCAACACTAACACAAGTGCGAAAAGTGGTTTTTCAACACTAACACAAGTGCGAAAAGTGTTTTTTCCACACTAATACAAGTGCAACAGTGGTTTCCTGCACCAACACAAGTGCGAAAAGTGGTTTTTCAACATTAACACAAGTGCGAAAAGTGGCTTTTCAACACTAACACAAGTGCGAAAAGTGGCTTTTCAACACTAACACAAGTGCGAAAAGTGGTTTTTCAACACTAACACAAGTGCGAAAAGTGGTTTTTCAACACTAACACAAGTGCGAAAAGTGGTTTTTCAACACTAACACAAGTGCGAAAAGTGTTTTTTCCACACTAATACAAGTGCAAAAGTGGTTTCCTGCACCAACACAACTGCGAAAAGTGGTTTTTCAACACTAACACAAGTGCGAAAAGTGGTTTTTCAACATTAACACAAGTGCGAAAAGTGGCTTTTCAACACTAACACAAGTGCGAAAAGTGTTTTTTCCACACTAATACAAGTGCAAAAGTGGTTTCCTGCACCAACACAAGTGCGAAAAGTGGTTTTTCAACACTAACACAAGTGCGAAAAGTGGTTTTTCAACACTAACACAAGTGCGAAAAGTGGTTTTTCAACACTAACACAAGTGCGAAAAGTGGTTTTTCAACACTAACACAAGTGCGAAAAGTGTTTTTTCCACACTAATACAAGTGCAAAAGTGGTTTCCTGCACCAACACAACTGCGAAAAGTGTTTTTTCAACACTAACACAAGTGCGTAAAGTGGTTTTTCAACACTATCACAAGTGCAAAAAGTGTTTTTTCCACACTAATACAAGTGCGAAAAGTGGTTTTTCAACACTAACACAAGTGCAAAAAGTGTTTTTTCCACACTAATGCTAGTGCAAAAGTGGTTTCCTGCACCAACACAACTGCGAAAAGTGGTTTTTCAACACTAACACAAGTGCGAAAAGTGGTTTTTCAACACTAACACAAGTGTGAAAAGTGGTTTTTCCACACTAATACAAGTGCAAAAGTGGTTTCCTGCACCAACACAAGTGCGAAAAGTGGTTTTTCAACACTAACACAAGTGCGAAAAGTGGTTTTTCAACACTAACACAAGTGCGAAAAGTGGTTTTTCAACACTAACACAAGTGCGAAAAGTGGTTTTTCAATACTAACACAAGTGCGAAAAGTGTTTTTTCCACACTAATACAAGTGCAAAAGTGGTTTCCTGCACCAACACAACTGCGAAAAGTGGTTTTTCAACACTAACACGAGTGCGAAAAGTTGTTTTTCAACACTAACACAAGTGCGAAAAGTGGTTTTTCAACACTATCACAAGTGCAAAAAGTGTTTTTTCCACACTAATACAAGTGCAAAAGTGGTTTCCTGCACCAACACAAGTGCGAAAAGTGGTTTTTCAACATTAACACAAGTGCGAAAAGTGGCTTTTCAACACTAACACAAGTGCGAAAAGTGTTTTTTCCACACTAATACAAGTGCGAAAGTGGTTTCCTGCACCAACACAAGTGCGGAAAGTGGTTTTTCAACACTAACACAAGTGCGAAAAGTGGTTTTTCAACACTAACACAAGTGCGAAAAGTGGTTTTTCAACACTAACACAAGTGCGAAAAGTGGTTTTTCAACACTAACACAAGTGCGAAAAGTGGTTTTTCAACACTAACACAAGTGCGAAAAGTGGTTTTTCAACACTAACACAAGTGCGAAAAGTGGTTTTTCAACACTAACACAAGTGCGAAAAGTGTTTTTTCCACACTAATGGTAGTGCAAAAGTGGTTTCCTGCACCAACACAACTGCGAAAAGTGGTTTTTCAACACTAACACAAGTGCGAAATGTGGTTTTTCAACACTAACACAAGTGCGAAAAGTGGTTTTTCAACACTATCACAAGTGCAAAAAGTGTTTTTCCCACACTAATACAAGTGCAAAAGTGGTTTCCTGCACCAACACAAGTGCGAAAAGTGGTTTTTCAACATTAACACAAGTGCGAAAAGTGGCTTTTCAACACTAACACAAGTGCGAAAAGTGTTTTTTCCACACTAATACAAGTGCAAAAGTGGTTTCCTGCACCAACACAAGTGCGGAAAGTGGTTTTTCAACACTAACACAAGTGCGAAAAGTGGTTTTTCAACACTAACACAAGTGCGAAAAGTGGTTTTTCAACACTAACACAAGTGCGAAAAGTGTTTTTTCCACACTAATACAAGTGCAAAAGTGGTTCCTGCACCAACACAAGTGCAAAAAGTGGTTTTTCAACACTAACACAAGTGCGAAAAGTGGTTTTTCAACACTAACACAAGTGCGAAAAGTGGTTTTTCAACACTATCACAAGTGCAAAAAGTGTTTTGTCCACAGTAATACAAGTGCAAAAGTGGATTCCTGCACCAACACAAGTGCGAAAAGTGGTTTTTCAACACTAACACAAGTGCGAAAAGTGTTTTTTCCACACTAATATAAGTGCAAAAGTGGTTTCCTGCACCAACACAATTGCGAAAAGTGGTTTTTCAACACTAACACAAGTGCGAAAAGTGGTTTTTCAACACTATCACAAGTGCAAAAAGTGTTTTTTCCACACTAATACAAGTGCAAAAGTGGTTTTTCAACACTAACACAAGTGACAAAAGTGGTTTTTCAACACTAACACAAGTGCGAAAAGTGGTTTTTCAACACTATCACAAGTGCAAAAAGTGTTTTTTCCACACTAATACAAGTGCAAAAGTGGTTTCCTGCACCAACACAAGTGCGAAAAGTGGTTTTTCAACACTAACACAAGTGCAAAAAGTGGTTTTTCAACACTAACACAAGTGCGAAAAGTGGTTTTTCAACACTATCACAAGTGCAAAAAGTGTTTTTTCCACACTATCACAAGTGCAAAAAGTGTTTTTTCCACACTAATACAAGTGTAAAAGTGGTTTCCTGCACCAACACAAGTGCGAAAAGTGGTTTTTCAACACTAACACAGGTGCAAAAAGTGGTTTTTCAACACTAACACAAGTGCGAAAAGTGGTTTTTCCACACTAATACAAGTGCAAAAGTGGTTTCCTGCACCAACACAAGTGCGAAAAGTGGTTTTTCAACACTAACACATGTGCGAAAAATGGTTTTTCAACACTATCACAAGTGCAAAAAGTGTTTTTTCCACACTAATACAAGTGCAAAAGTGGTTTCCTGCACCAACACAAGTGCAAAAAGTGGTTTTTCAACACTAACACAAGTGCAAAAAGTGGTTTTTCAACACTAACACAAGTGCGAAAAGTGGCTTTTCCACACTAATACAAGTGCAAAAGTGGTTTCCTGCACCAACACAAGTGCGAAAAGTGGTTTTTCAACACTATCACAAGTGCAAAAAGTGTTTTTTCCACACTAATACAAGTGCAAAAGTGGTTTCCTGCACCAACACAAGTGCGAAAAGTGGTTTTTCAACACTAACACAAGTGCGAAAAGTGGTTTTTCAACTCTTAACACAAGTGCGAAAAGTGGTTTTTCCACACTAATACAAGTGCAAAAGTGGTTTCCTGCACCAACACAAGTGCGAAAAGTGGTTTTTCAACACTAACACAAGTGCGAAAAGTGTTTTTTCCACACTAATACAAGTGCAAAAGTGGTTTCCTGCACCAACACAAGTGCGAAAAGTGGTTTTTCAACACTAACACAAGTGCGAAAAGTGGTTTTTCAACACTATCACAAGTGCAAAAAGTGTTTTTTCCACACTAATACAAGTGCAAAAGTGGTTTCCTGCACCAATACAAGTGCAAAAGTGGTTTCCTGCACCAACACAAGTGCGAAAAGTGGTTTTTCAACACTAACACAAGTGCGAAAAGTGGTTGTTCAACACTAACACAAGTGCGAAAAGTGTTTTTTCCACACTAATACAAGTGCAAAAGTGGTTTCCTGCACCAACACAAGTGCGAAAAGTGGTTTTTCAACACTAACACAAGTGCGAAAAGTGGTTTTTCAACACTAACACAAGTGCGAAAAGTGGTTTTTCAACACTAACACAAGTGCGAAAAGTGGTTTTTCAACACTAACACAAGTGACAAAAGTGTTTTTTCAACACTAACACAAGTGCGAAAAGTGGTTTTTGAACACTATCACAAGTGCAAAAAGTGTTTTTTCCACACTAATACAAGTGCAAAAGTGGTTTCCTGTACCAACACAAGTGCGAAAAGTGGTTTTTCAACACTAACACAAGTGCAAAAAGTGGTTTTTCAACACTAACACAAGTGTGAAAAGTGGTTTTTCAACACTATCACAAGTGCAAAAAGTGTTTTTTCCACACTATCACAAGTGCAAAAAGTGTTTTTTCCACACTAATACAAGTGTAAAAGTGGTTTCCTGCACCAACACAAGTGCGAAAAGTGGTTTTTCAACACTAACACAGGTGCAAAAAGTGGTTTTTCAACACTAACACAAGTGCGAAAAGTGGTTTTTCCACACTAATACAAGTGCAAAAGTGGTTTCCTGCACCAACACAAGTGCGAAAAGTGGTTTTTCAACACTAACACAAGTGCGAAAAATGGTTTTTCAACACTATCACAAGTGCAAAAAGTGTTTTTTCCACACTAATACAAGTGCAAAAGTGGTTTCCTGCACCAACACAAGTGCGAAAAGTGGTTTTTCAACACTAACACAAGTGCAAAAAGTGGTTTTTCAACACTAACACAAGTGCGAAAAGTGGTTTTTCCACACTAATACAAGTGCAAAAGTGGTTTCCTGCAACAACACAAGTGCGAAAAGTGGTTTTTCAACACTATCACAAGTGCAAAAAGTGTTTTTTCCACACTAATACAAGTGCAAAAGTGGTTTCCTGCACCAACACAAGTGCGAAAAGTGGTTTTTCAACACTAACACAAGTGCGAAAAGTGGTTTTTCAACACTAACACAAGTGCGAAAAGTGGTTTTTCCACACTAATACAAGTGCAAAAGTGGTTTCCTGCACCAACACAAGTGCGAAAAGTTGTTTTTCAACACTAACACAAGTGCGAAAAGTGGTTTTTCAACACTAACACAAGTGCGAAAAGTGGTTTTTCAACACTATCACAAGTGCAAAAAGTTGTTTTTCCACCTAATACAAGGGCAAAAGTGGTTTCCTGCACCAACACAAGTGCGCAAAGTGGTTTTTCAACACTAACACAAGTGCGAAAAGTGGTTTTTCAACACTATCACAAGTGCAAAAAGTGTTTTTTCCACACTAATACAAGTGGAAAAGTGGTTTCCTGCACCAACACAAGTGCGAAAAGTGGTTTTTCAACACTAACACAAGTGCGAAAAGTGGTTTTTCAACACTAACACAAGTGCGAAAAGTGGTTTTTCCACACTAATACAAGTGCAAAAGTGGTTTCCTGCACCAACACAAGTGCGAAAAGTGGTTTTTCAACACTAACACAAGTGCGAAAAGTGGTTTTTCAACACCAACACAAGTGCGAAAAGTGGTTTTTCAACACTAACACAAGTGCGAAAAGTGGTTTTTCAACACTAACACAAGTGCGAAAAGTGTTTTTTCCACACTAATACAAGTGCAAAAGTGGTTTCCTGCACCAACACAAGTGCGAAAAGTGGTTTTTCAACACTGACACAAGTGCGAAAAGTGGTTTTTGAACACTATCACAAGTGCAAAAAGTGTTTTTTCCACACTAATACAAGAGCAAAAGTGGTTTCCTGCACCAACACAAGTGCGAAAAGTGGTTTTTCAACACTAACACAAGTGCGAAAAGTGGTTTTTCAACACTAACACAAGTGCGAAAAGTGTTTTTTCCACACTAATACAAGTGCAAAAGTGGTTTCCTGCACCAACACAAGTGCGAAAAGTGGTTTTTCAACACTAACACAAGTGCGAAAAGTGGTTTTTCAACACTAACACAAGAGCGAAAAGTGGTTTTTCAACACTAACACAAGTGCGAAAAGTGGTTTTTCAACACTAACACAAGTGCGAAGAGTGTTTTTTCCACACTAATACAAGTGCAAAAGTGGTTTCCTGCACCAACACAACTGCGAAAAGTGGTTTTTCAACACTAACACAAGTGCGAAAAGTGGTTTTTCAACACTAACACAAGTGCGAAAAGTGGTTTTTCAACACTAACACAAGTGCGAAAAGTGTTTTTTCCACACTAATACAAGTGCAAAAGTGGTTTCCTACACCAACACAAGTGCGAAAAGTGGTTTTTCAACACTAACACAAGTGCGAAAAGTGGTTTTTCAACACTAACACAAGTGCGAAAAGTGTTTTTTCCACACTAATACAAGTGCAAAAGTGGTTCCTGCACCAACACAAGTGCAAAAAGTGGTTTTTCAACACTAACACAAGTGCGAAAAGTGGTTTTTCAACACTAACACAAGTGCGAAAAGTGGTTTTTCAACACTATCACAAGTGCAAAAAGTGTTTTGTCCACAGTAATACAAGTGCAAAAGTGGATTCCTGCACCAACACAAGTGCGAAAAGTGGTTTTTCAACACTAACACAAGTGCGAAAAGTGTTTTTTCCACACTAATATAAGTGCAAAAGTGGTTTCCTGCACCAACACAAGTGCGAAAAGTGTTTTTTCCACACTAATACAAGTGCAAAAGTGGTTTTTCAACACTAACACAAGTGACAAAAGTGGTTTTTCAACACTAACACAAGTGCGAAAAGTGGTTTTTCAACACTATCACAAGTGCAAAAAGTGTTTTTTCCACACTAATACAAGTGCAAAAGTGGTTTCCTGCACCAACACAAGTGCGAAAAGTGGTTTTTCAACACTAACACAAGTGCAAAAAGTGGTTTTTCAACACTAACACAAGTGCGAAAAGTGGTTTTTCAACACTATCACAAGTGCAAAAAGTGTTTTTTCCACACTATCACAAGTGCAAAAAGTGTTTTTTCCACACTAATACAAGTGTAAAAGTGGTTTCCTGCACCAACACAAGTGCGAAAAGTGGTTTTTCAACACTAACACAGGTGCAAAAAGTGGTTTTTCAACACTAACACAAGTGCGAAAAGTGGTTTTTCCACACTAATACAAGTGCAAAAGTGGTTTCCTGCACCAACACAAGTGCGAAAAGTGGTTTTTCAACACTAACACATGTGCGAAAAATGGTTTTTCAACACTATCACAAGTGCAAAAAGTGTTTTTTCCACACTAATACAAGTGCAAAAGTGGTTTCCTGCACCAACACAAGTGCAAAAAGTGGTTTTTCAACACTAACACAAGTGCAAAAAGTGGTTTTTCAACACTAACACAAGTGCGAAAAGTGGCTTTTCCACACTAATACAAGTGCAAAAGTGGTTTCCTGCACCAACACAAGTGCGAAAAGTGGTTTTTCAACACTATCACAAGTGCAAAAAGTGTTTTTTCCACACTAATACAAGTGCAAAAGTGGTTTCCTGCACCAACACAAGTGCGAAAAGTGGTTTTTCAACACTAACACAAGTGCGAAAAGTGGTTTTTCAACTCTTAACACAAGTGCGAAAAGTGGTTTTTCCACACTAATACAAGTGCAAAAGTGGTTTCCTGCACCAACACAAGTGCGAAAAGTGGTTTTTCAACACTAACACAAGTGCGAAAAGTGTTTTTTCCACACTAATACAAGTGCAAAAGTGGTTTCCTGCACCAACACAAGTGCGAAAAGTGGTTTTTCAACACTAACACAAGTGCGAAAAGTGGTTTTTCAACACTATCACAAGTGCAAAAAGTGTTTTTTCCACACTAATACAAGTGCAAAAGTGGTTTCCTGCACCAATACAAGTGCAAAAGTGGTTTCCTGCACCAACACAAGTGCGAAAAGTGGTTTTTCAACACTAACACAAGTGCGAAAAGTGGTTGTTCAACACTAACACAAGTGCGAAAAGTGTTTTTTCCACACTAATACAAGTGCAAAAGTGGTTTCCTGCACCAACACAAGTGCGAAAAGTGGTTTTTCAACACTAACACAAGTGCGAAAAGTGGTTTTTCAACACTAACACAAGTGCGAAAAGTGGTTTTTCAACACTAACACAAGTGCGAAAAGTGGTTTTTCAACACTAACACAAGTGACAAAAGTGTTTTTTCAACACTAACACAAGTGCGAAAAGTGGTTTTTGAACACTATCACAAGTGCAAAAAGTGTTTTTTCCACACTAATACAAGTGCAAAAGTGGTTTCCTGTACCAACACAAGTGCGAAAAGTGGTTTTTCAACACTAACACAAGTGCAAAAAGTGGTTTTTCAACACTAACACAAGTGTGAAAAGTGGTTTTTCAACACTATCACAAGTGCAAAAAGTGTTTTTTCCACACTATCACAAGTGCAAAAAGTGTTTTTTCCACACTAATACAAGTGTAAAAGTGGTTTCCTGCACCAACACAAGTGCGAAAAGTGGTTTTTCAACACTAACACAGGTGCAAAAAGTGGTTTTTCAACACTAACACAAGTGCGAAAAGTGGTTTTTCCACACTAATACAAGTGCAAAAGTGGTTTCCTGCACCAACACAAGTGCGAAAAGTGGTTTTTCAACACTAACACAAGTGCGAAAAATGGTTTTTCAACACTATCACAAGTGCAAAAAGTGTTTTTTCCACACTAATACAAGTGCAAAAGTGGTTTCCTGCACCAACACAAGTGCGAAAAGTGGTTTTTCAACACTAACACAAGTGCAAAAAGTGGTTTTTCAACACTAACACAAGTGCGAAAAGTGGTTTTTCCACACTAATACAAGTGCAAAAGTGGTTTCCTGCAACAACACAAGTGCGAAAAGTGGTTTTTCAACACTATCACAAGTGCAAAAAGTGTTTTTTCCACACTAATACAAGTGCAAAAGTGGTTTCCTGCACCAACACAAGTGCGAAAAGTGGTTTTTCAACACTAACACAAGTGCGAAAAGTGGTTTTTCAACACTAACACAAGTGCGAAAAGTGGTTTTTCCACACTAATACAAGTGCAAAAGTGGTTTCCTGCACCAACACAAGTGCAAAAGTTGTTTTTCAACACTAACACAAGTGCGAAAAGTGGTTTTTCAACACTAACACAAGTGCGAAAAGTGGTTTTTCAACACTATCACAAGTGCAAAAAGTTGTTTTTCCACCTAATACAAGGGCAAAAGTGGTTTCCTGCACCAACACAAGTGCGCAAAGTGGTTTTTCAACACTAACACAAGTGCGAAAAGTGGTTTTTCAACACTATCACAAGTGCAAAAAGTGTTTTTTCCACACTAATACAAGTGGAAAAGTGGTTTCCTGCACCAACACAAGTGCGAAAAGTGGTTTTTCAACACTAACACAAGTGCGAAAAGTGGTTTTTCAACACTAACACAAGTGCGAAAAGTGGTTTTTCCACACTAATACAAGTGCAAAAGTGGTTTCCTGCACCAACACAAGTGCGAAAAGTGGTTTTTCAACACTAACACAAGTGCGAAAAGTGGTTTTTCAACACCAACACAAGTGCGAAAAGTGGTTTTTCAACACTAACACAAGTGCGAAAAGTGGTTTTTCAACACTAACACAAGTGCGAAAAGTGTTTTTTCCACACTAATACAAGTGCAAAAGTGGTTTCCTGCACCAACACAAGTGCGAAAAGTGGTTTTTCAACACTGACACAAGTGCGAAAAGTGGTTTTTGAACACTATCACAAGTGCAAAAAGTGTTTTTTCCACACTAATACAAGAGCAAAAGTGGTTTCCTGCACCAACACAAGTGCGAAAAGTGGTTTTTCAACACTAACACAAGTGCGAAAAGTGGTTTTTCAACACTAACACAAGTGCGAAAAGTGTTTTTTCCACACTAATACAAGTGCAAAAGTGGTTTCCTGCACCAACACAAGTGCGAAAAGTGGTTTTTCAACACTAACACAAGTGCGAAAAGTGGTTTTTCAACACTAACACAAGAGCGAAAAGTGGTTTTTCAACACTAACACAAGTGCGAAAAGTGGTTTTTCAACACTAACACAAGTGCGAAGAGTGTTTTTTCCACACTAATACAAGTGCAAAAGTGGTTTCCTGCACCAACACAACTGCGAAAAGTGGTTTTTCAACACTAACACAAGTGCGAAAAGTGGTTTTTCAACACTAACACAAGTGCGAAAAGTGGTTTTTCAACACTAACACAAGTGCGAAAAGTGTTTTTTCCACACTAATACAAGTGCAAAAGTGGTTTCCTACACCAACACAAGTGCGAAAAGTGGTTTTTCAACACTAACACAAGTGCGAAAAGTGGTTTTTCAACACTAACACAAGTGCGAAAAGTGGTTTTTCAACACTATCACAAGTGCAAAAAGTGTTTTTTCCACACTAATACAAGTGCAAAAGTGGTTTCCTGCACCAACACAAGTGCGAAAAGTGGTTTTTCAACACTATCACAAGTGCAAAAAGTGTTTTTTCCACACTAATACAAGGGCAAAAGTGGTTTCCTGCACCAACACAAGTGCGAAAAGTGGTTTTTCAACACTAACACAAGTGCGAAAAGTGGTTTTTCAACACTAACACAAGTGCGAAAAGTGGTTTTTCAACACTAACACAAGTGCAAAAAGTGTTTTTTCCACACTAATACAAGTGTAAAAGTGGTTTCCTGCACCAACACAAGTGCGAAAAGTGGTTTTTCAACACTAACACAAGTGCGAAAAGTGGTTTTTCAACACTAACACAAGTGCGAAAAGTGGTTTTTCAACACTAACACAAGTGCGAAAAGTGGTTTTTCAACACTAACACAAGTGCGAAAAGTGTTTTTTCCACACTAATACAAGTGCAAAAGTGGTTTCCTGCACCAACACAAGTGCGAAAAGTGGTTTTTCAACACTAACACAAGTGCGAAAAGTGGTTGTTCAACACTAACACAAGTGCGAAAAGTGTTTTTTCCACACTAACACAAGTGCGAAAAGCGGTTTTTCAACACTAACACAAGTGCGAAAAGTGTTTTTTCCACACTAATACAAGTGCAAAAGTGGTTTCCTGCACCAACACAAGTGCGAAAAGTGGTTTTTCAACACTGGCACAAGTGCGAAAAGTGGTTTTTGAACACTATCACAAGTGCAAAAAGTGTTTTTTCCACACTAATACAAGTGCAAAAGTGGTTTCCTGCACCAACACAAGTGCGAAAAGTGGTTTTTCAACACTAACACAAGTGCGAAAAGTGTTTTTTCCACACTAATACAAGTGCAAAAGTGGTTTCCTGCACCAACACAACTGCGAAAAGTGGTTTTTCAATACTAACACAAGTGCGAAAAGTGGTTTTTCAACACTAACACAAGTGCGAAAAGTGTTTTTTCCACACTAATACAAGTGCAAAAGTGGTTTCCTGCACCAACACAAGTGCGAAAAGTGGTTTTTCAACACTAACACAAGTGCGAAAAGTGGTTTTTCAACACTAACACAAGTGCGAAAAGTGGTTTTTGAACACTATCACAAGTGCAAAAAGTGTTTTTTCCACACTAATACAAGTGCAAAAGTGGTTTCCTGCACCAACACAAGTGCGAAATGTGGTTTTTCAACACTAACACAAGTGCGAAAAGTGGTTTTTCCACAATAACACAAGTGCAAAAAGTGTTTTTTCCACATTAATACAAGTGCAAAAGTGGTTTCCTGCACCAACACAAGTGCGAAAAGTGGTTTTTCAACACTAACACAAGTGCGAAAAGTGGTTTTTCAACACTAACACAAGTGCGAAAAGTGGTTTTTCCACACTAATACAAGTGCAAAAGTGGTTTCCTGCACCAACACAAGTGCGAAAAGTGGTTTTTCAACACTATCACAAGTGCAAAAAGTGTTTTTTCCACACTAATACAAGTGCAAAAGTGGTTTCCTGCACCAACACAAGTGCGAAAAGTGGTTTTTCAACACTATCAGAAGTGCAAAAATTGTTTTTTCCACACTAATACAAGTGCAAAAGTGGTTTCCTGCACCAACACAAGTGCAAAAAGTGATTTTTCAACACTAACACAAGTGCGAAAAGTGGTTTTTCAACACTAACACAAGTGCGAAAAGTGGTTTTGAAACACTAACACAAGTGCGAAAAGTGGTTTTACCACACTAATACAAGTGCAAAAGTGGTTTCCTGCACCAACACAAGTGCGAAAAGTGGTTTTTCAACACTATCACAAGTGCAAAAAGTGTTTTTTCCACACTAATACAAGTGCAAAAGTGGTTTCCTGCACCAACACAAGTGCGAAAAGTGGTTTTTCAACACTAACACAAGTGCGAAAAGTGGTTTTTCAACACTAACACAAGTACGAAAAGTGGTTTTTCAACACTAACACAAGTGCGAAAAGTGGTTTTTCAACACTAACACAAGTGCAAAAAGTGGTTTTTCCACACTAATACAAGTGCAAAAGTGGTTTCCTGCACCAACACAAGTGCGAAAAGTGGTTTTTCAACACTAACACAAGTGCGAAAAGTGGTTTTTCAACACTAACACAAGTGCGAAAAGTGGTTTTTCAACACTAACACAAGTGCGAAAAGTGGTTTTTCAACACTAACACAAGTGCGAAAAGTGTTTTTTCCACACTAATACAAGTGCAAAAGTGGTTCCTGCACCAACACAAGTGCGAAAAGTGGTTTTTCAACACTATCACAAGTGCAAAAAGTGTTTTTTCCACACTAATACAAGTGCAAAAGTGGTTTCCTGCACCAACACAAGTGCGAAAAGTGGTTTTTCAACATTAACACAAGTGCGAAAAGTGGCTTTTCAACACTAACACAAGTGCGAAAAGTGTTTTTTCCACACTAATACAAGTGCGAAAGTGGTTTCCTGCACCAACACAAGTGCGGAAAGTGGTTTTTCAACACTAACACAAGTGCGAAAAGTGGTTTTTCAACACTAACACAAGTGCGAAAAGTGGTTTTTCAACACTAACACAAGTGCGAAAAGTGGTTTTTCAACACTAACACAAGTGCGAAAAGTGGTTTTTCAACACTAACACAAGTGCGAAAAGTGGTTTTTCAACACTAACACAAGTGCAAAAAGTGGTTTTTCAACACTAACACAAGTGCGAAAAGTGTTTTTTCCACACTAATGCAAGTGCAAAAGTGGTTTCCTGCACCAACACAACTGCGAAAAGTGGTTTTTCAACACTAACACAAGTGCGAAATGTGGTTTTTCAACACTATCACAAGTGCAAAAAGTGTTTTTTCCACACTAATACAAGTGCAAAAGTGGTTTCCTGCACCAACACAAGTGCGAAAAGTGGTTTTTCAACATTAACACAAGTGCGAAAAGTGGCTTTTCAACACTAACACAAGTGCGAAAAGTGTTTTTTCCACACTAATACAAGTGCAAAAGTGGTTTCCTGCACCAACACAACTGCGAAAAGTGGTTTTTCAACACTAACACAAGTGCGAAAAGTGGTTTTTCAACACTAACACAAGTGCGAAAAGTGGTTTTTCAACACTAACACAAGTGCGAAAAGTGTTTTTTCCACACTAATACAAGTGCAAAAGTGGTTTCCTGCACCAACACAAGTGCGAAAAGTGGTTTTTCAACACTAACACAAGTGCGAAAAGTGGTTTTTCAACACTAACACAAGTGCAAAAAGTGGTTTTTCAACACTAACACAAGTGCAAAAAGTGTTTTTTCCACACTAATACAAGTGTAAAAGTGGTTTCCTGCACCAACACAAGTGCGAAAAGTGGTTTTTCAACACTAACACAAGTGCGAAAAGTGGTTTTTCAACACTAACATAAGTGCGAAAAGTGGTTTTTCAACACTAAAACAAGTGCGAAAAGTGGTTTTTCAACACTAACACAAGTGCGAAAAGTGTTTTTTCCACACTAATACAAGTGCAAAAGTGGTTTCCTGCACCAACACAAGTGCGAAAAGTGGTTTTTCAACACTAACACAAGTGCGAAAAGTGGTTTTTCAACACTAACACAAGTGTGAAAAGTGTTTTTTCAACACTAACAAGTGCGAAAAGTGGTTTTTCAACACTAACACAAGTGTGAAAAGTGGTTTTTCAACACTAACACAAGTGCGAAAAGTGGTTTTTCAACACTAACACAAGTGCGAAAAGTGGTTTTTCCACACTAATACAAGTGCAAAAGTGGTTTCCTGCACCAACACAAGTGCGAAAAGTGGTTTTTCAACACTAACACAAGTGCGAAAAGTGGTTTTTCAACACCAACACAAGTGCGAAAAGTGGTTTTTCAACACTAACACAAGTGCGAAAAGTGGTTTTTCAACACTAACACAAGTGCGAAAAGTGTTTTTTCCACACTAATACAAGTGCAAAAGTGGTTTCCTGCACCAACACAAGTGCGAAAAGTGGTTTTTCAACACTGACACAAGTGCGAAAAGTGGTTTTTGAACACTATCACAAGTGCAAAAAGTGTTTTTTCCACACTAATACAAGTGCAAAAGTGGTTTCCTGCACCAACACAAGTGCGAAAAGTGGTTTTTCAACACTAACACAAGTGCGAAAAGTGGTTTTTCAACACTAACACAAGTGCGAAAAGTGTTTTTTCCACACTAATACAAGTGCAAAAGTGGTTTCCTGCACCAACACAAGTACGAAAAGTGGTTTTTCAACACTAACACAAGTGCGAAAAGTGGTTTTTCAACACTAACACAAGAGCGAAAAGTGGTTTTTCAACACTAACACAAGTGCGAAAAGTGGTTTTTCAACACTAACACAAGTGCGAAAAGTGTTTTTTCCACACTAATACAAGTGCAAAAGTGTTCCTGCACCAACACAAGTGCGAAAAGTGGTTTTTCAACACTAACACAAGTGCGAAAAGTGGTTTATCAACACTATCACAAGTGCAAAAAGTGTTTTTCCACACTAATACAAGTGCAAAAGTGGTTTGCTGCACCAAAACAAGTGCGAAAAGTGGTTTTTCAACACTATCACAAGTGCAAAAAGTGTTTTTTCCACACTAATACAAGTGCAAAAGTGGTTTGCTGCACCAAAACAAGTGCGAAAAGTGGTTTTTCAACACTAACACAAGTGCGAAAAGTGCTTTTTCCACACTAATACAAGTGCAAAAGTGGTTTCCTGCACCAACACAAGTGCGAAAAGTGGTTTTTCAACACTAACACAAGTGCGAAAAGTGGTTTTTCAACACTAACACAAGTGCGAAAAGTGGTTTGTTTTTTCCACATTAATACAAGTGCAAAAGTGGTTTCCTGCACCAACACAAGTGCGAAAAGTGGTTTTTCAACACTAACACAAGTGCAAAAAGTGGTTTTTCAACACTAACACAAGTGCGAAAAGTGGTTTTTCCACACTAATACAAGTGCAAAAGTGGTTTCCTGCACCAACACAAGTGCGAAAAGTGGTTTTTCAACACTATCACAAGTGCAAAAAGTGGTTTTTCAACACTAACACAAGTGCGAAAAGTGGTTTTTCAACACTAACACAAGTGCGAAAAGTGGTTTTTCAACACTAACACAAGTGCGAAAAGTGTTTTTTCCACACTAATACAAGTGCAAAAGTGATTTCCTGCACCAACACAAGTGCGAAAAGTGGTTTTTCAACACTAACACAAGTGCGAAAAGTGGTTTTTCAACACTAACACAAGTGTGAAAAGTGGTTTTTCAACACTAACAAGTGCGAAAAGTGGTTTTTCAACACTAACACAAGTGTGAAAAGTGGTTTTTCAACACTAACAAGTGCGAAAAGTGGTTTTTCAACACTAACTCAAGTACGAAAAGTGGTTTTTCAACACTATCACAAGTGCAAAAAGTGTTTTTTCCACACTAATACAAGTGGAAAAGTGGTTTCCTGCACCAACACAAGTGCGAAAAGTGGTTTTTCAACACTAACACAAGTGCGAAAAGTGGTTTTTCAACACTAACACAAGTGCGAAAAGTGGTTTTTCAACACTAACACAAGTGCGAAAAGTGGTTTTTCAACACTAACACAAGTGTGAAAAGTGTTTTTTCCACACTAATACAAGTGCAAAAGTGGTTTCCTGCACCAACACAAGTGCGAAAAGTGGTTTTTCAACACTAACACAAGTGCGAAAAGTGGTTTTTCAACACTAACACAAGTGTGAAAAGTGGTTTTTCAACACTAACAAGTGCGAAAAGTGGTTTTTCAACACTAACACAAGTGTGAAAAGTGGTTTTTCAACACTAACAAGTGCGAAAAGTGGTTTTTCAACACTAACACAAGTACGAAAAGTGGTTTTTCAACACTATCACAAGTGCAAAAAGTGTTTTTTCCACACTAATACAAGTGGAAAAGTGGTTTCCTGCACCAACACAAGTGCGAAAAGTGGTTTTTCAACACTAACACAAGTGCGAAAAGTGGTTTTTCAACACTAACACAAGTGCGAAAAGTGGTTTTTCAACACTAACACAAGTGCGAAAAGTGGTTTTTCAACACTAACACAAGTGCAAAAAGTGTTTTTTCCACACTAATACAAGTGTAAAAGTGGTTTCCTGCACCAACACAAGTGCGAAAAGTGGTTTTTCAACACTAACACAAGTGCGAAAAGTGGTTTTTCAACACTAACACAAGTGCGAAAAGTGTTTTTTCCACACTAATACAAGTGCAAAAGTGGTTTCCTGCACCAACACAAGTGCGAAAAGTGGTTTTTCAACACTAACACAAGTGCGAAAAGTGTTTTTTCCACACTAATACAAGTGCAAAAGTGGTTTCCTGCACCAACACAAGTGCGAAAAGTGGTTTTTCAACACTAACACAAGTGCGAAAAGTGGTTTTTCAACACTAACACAAGAGCGAAAAGTGGTTTTTCAACACTAACACAAGTGCGAAAAGTGGTTTTTCAACACTAACACAAGTGCGAAAAGTGTTTTTTCCACACTAATACAAGTGCAAAAGTGGTTTCCTGCACCAACACAACTGCGAAAAGTGGTTTTTCAACACTAACACAAGTGCGAAAAGTGGTTTTTCAACACTAACACAAGTGCGAAAAGTGGTTTTTCAACACTAACACAAGTGCGAAAAGTGTTTTTTCCACACTAATACAAGTGCAAAAGTGGTTTCCTGCACCAACACAAGTGCGAAAAGTGGTTTTTCAACACTAACACAAGTGCGAAAAGTGGTTTTTCAACACTATCACAAGTGCAAAAAGTGTTTTTTCCACACTAATACAAGTGCAAAAGTGGTTTCCTGCACCAACACAAGTGCGAAAAGTGGTTTTTCAACACTATCACAAGTGCAAAAAGTGTTTTTTCCACACTAATACAAGGGCAAAAGTGGTTTCCTGCACCAACACAAGTGCGAAAAGTGGTTTTTCAACACTAACGCAAGTGCGAAAAGTGGTTTTTCAACACTAACACAAGTGCGAAAAGTGGTTTTTCAACACTAACACAAGTGCAAAAAGTGTTTTTTCCACACTAATACAAGTGTAAAAGTGGTTTCCTGCACCAACACAAGTGCGAAAAGTGGTTTTTCAACACTAACACAAGTGCGAAAAGTGGTTTTTCAACACTAACACAAGTGCGAAAAGTGGTTTTTCAACACTAACACAAGTGCGAAAAGTGGTTTTTCAACACTAACACAAGTGCGAAAAGAGTTTTTTCCACACTAATACAAGTGCAAAAGTGGTTTCCTGCACCAACACAAGTGCGAAAAGTGGTTTTTCAACACTAACACAAGTGCGAAAAGTGGTTTTTCAACACTAACACAAGTGTGAAAAGTGGTTTTTCAACACTAACAAGTGCGAAAAGTGGTTTTTCAACACTAACACAAGTGTGAAAAGTGGTTTTTCAACACTAACACAAGTGCGAAAAGTGGTTTTTCAACACTAACACAAGTGCGAAAAGTGGTTTTTCCACACTAATACAAGTGCAAAAGTGGTTTCCTGCACCAACACAAGTGCGAAAAGTGGTTTTTCAACACTAACACAAGTGCGAAAAGTGGTTTTTCAACACCAACACAAGTGCGAAAAGTGGTTTTTCAACACTAACACAAGTGCGAAAAGCGGTTTTTCAACACTAACACAAGTGCGAAAAGTGTTTTTTCCACACTAATACAAGTGCAAAAGTGGTTTCCTGCACCAACACAAGTGCGAAAAGTGGTTTTTCAACACTGGCACAAGTGCGAAAAGTGGTTTTTGAACACTATCACAAGTGCAAAAAGTGTTTTTTCCACACTAATACAAGTGCAAAAGTGGTTTCCTGCACCAACACAAGTGCGAAAAGTGGTTTTTCAACACTAACACAAGTGCGAAAAGTGTTTTTTCCACACTAATACAAGTGCAAAAGTGGTTTCCTGCACCAACACAAGTACGAAAAGTGGTTTTTCAACACTAACACAAGTGCGAAAAGTGGTTTTTCAACACTAACACAAGAGCGAAAAGTGGTTTTTCAACACTAACACAAGTGCGAAAAGTGGTTTTTCAACACTAACACAAGTGCGAAAAGTGTTTTTTCCACACTAATACAAGTGCAAAAGTGGTTTCCTGCACCAACACAACTGCGAAAAGTGGTTTTTCAATACTAACACAAGTGCGAAAAGTGGTTTTTCAACACTAACACAAGTGCGAAAAGTGTTTTTTCCACACTAATACAAGTGCAAAAGTGGTTTCCTGCACCAACACAAGTGCGAAAAGTGGTTTTTCAACACTAACACAAGTGCGAAAAGTGGTTTTTCAACACTAACACAAGTGCGAAAAGTGGTTTTTGAACACTATCACAAGTGCAAAAAGTGTTTTTTCCACACTAATACAAGTGCAAAAGTGGTTTCCTGCACCAACACAAGTGCGAAAAGTGGTTTTTCAACACTAACACAAGTGCGAAAAGTGGTTTTTCCACAATAACACAAGTGCAAAAAGTGTTTTTTCCACATTAATACAAGTGCAAAAGTGGTTTCCTGCACCAACACAAGTGCGAAAAGTGGTTTTTCAACACTAACACAAGTGCAAAAAGTGGTTTTTCAACACTAACACAAGTGCGAAAAGTGGTTTTTCCACACTAATACAAGTGCAAAAGTGGTTTCCTGCACCAACACAAGTGCGAAAAGTGGTTTTTCAACACTATCACAAGTGCAAAAAGTGTTTTTTCCACACTAATACAAGTGCAAAAGTGGTTTCCTGCACCAACACAAGTGCGAAAAGTGGTTTTTCAACACTATCAGAAGTGCAAAAATTGTTTTTTCCACACTAATACAAGTGCAAAAGTGGTTTCCTGCACCAACACAAGTGCAAAAAGTGATTTTTCAACACTAACACAAGTGCGAAAAGTGGTTTTTCAACACTAACACAAGTGCGAAAAGTGGTTTTTCAACACTAACACAAGTGCGAAAAGTGGTTTTACCACACTAATACAAGTGCAAAAGTGGTTTCCTGCACCAACACAAGTGCGAAAAGTGGTTTTTCAACACTATAACAAGTGCAAAAAGTGTTTTTTCCACACTAATACAAGTGCAAAAGTGGTTTCCTGCACCAACACAAGTGCGAAAAGTGGTTTTTCAACACTAACACAAGTGCGAAAAGTGGTTTTTCAACACTAACACAAGTGCGAAAAGTGGTTTTTCAACACTAACACAAGTGCGAAAAGTGGTTTTTCAACACTAACACAAGTGCAAAAAGTGGTTTTTCCACACTAATACAAGTGCAAAAGTGGTTTCCTGCACCAACACAAGTGCGAAAAGTGGTTTTTCAACACTAACACAAGTGCGAAAAGTGGTTTTTCAACACTAACACAAGTGCGAAAAGTGGTTTTTCAACACTAACACAAGTGCGAAAAGTGGTTTTTCAACACTAACACAAGTGCGAAAAGTGTTTTTTCCACACTAATACAAGTGCAAAAGTGGTTCCTGCACCAACACAAGTGCGAAAAGTGGTTTTTCAACACTATCACAAGTGCAAAAAGTGTTTTTTCCACACTAATACAAGTGCAAAAGTGGTTTCCTGCACCAACACAAGTGCGAAAAGTGGTTTTTCAACATTAACACAAGTGCGAAAAGTGGCTTTTCAACACTAACACAAGTGCGAAAAGTGTTTTTTCCACACTAATACAAGTGCGAAAGTGGTTTCCTGCACCAACACAAGTGCGGAAAGTGGTTTTTCAACACTAACACAAGTGCGAAAAGTGGTTTTTCAACACTAACACAAGTGCGAAAAGTGGTTTTTCAACACTAACACAAGTGCGAAAAGTGGTTTTTCAACACTAACACAAGTGCAAAAAGTGGTTTTTCCACACTAATACAAGTGCAAAAGTGGTTTCCTGCACCAACACAAGTGCGAAAAGTGGTTTTTCAACACTAACACAAGTGCGAAAAGTGGTTTTTCAACACTAACACAAGTGCGAAAAGTGGTTTTTCAACACTAACACAAGTGCGAAAAGTGGTTTTTCAACACTAACACAAGTGCGAAAAGTGTTTTTTCCACACTAATACAAGTGCAAAAGTGGTTCCTGCACCAACACAAGTGCGAAAAGTGGTTTTTCAACACTATCACAAGTGCAAAAAGTGTTTTTTCCACACTAATACAAGTGCAAAAGTGGTTTCCTGCACCAACACAAGTGCGAAAAGTGGTTTTTCAACATTAACACAAGTGCGAAAAGTGGCTTTTCAACACTAACACAAGTGCGAAAAGTGTTTTTTCCACACTAATACAAGTGCGAAAGTGGTTTCCTGCACCAACACAAGTGCGGAAAGTGGTTTTTCAACACTAACACAAGTGCGAAAAGTGGTTTTTCAACACTAACACAAGTGCGAAAAGTGGTTTTTCAACACTAACACAAGTGCGAAAAGTGGTTTTTCAACACTAACACAAGTGCGAAAAGTGGTTTTTCAACACTAACACAAGTGCGAAAAGTGGTTTTTCAACACTAACACAAGTGCGAAAAGTGGTTTTTCAACACTAACACAAGTGCGAAAAGTGTTTTTTCCACACTAATGCAAGTGCAAAAGTGGTTTCCTGCACCAACACAACTGCGAAAAGTGGTTTTTCAACACTAACACAAGTGCGAAATGTGGTTTTTCAACACTATCACAAGTGCAAAAAGTGTTTTTTCCACACTAATACAAGTGCAAAAGTGGTTTCCTGCACCAACACAAGTGCGAAAAGTGGTTTTTCAACATTAACACAAGTGCGAAAAGTGGCTTTTCAACACTAACACAAGTGCGAAAAGTGTTTTTTCCACACTAATACAAGTGCAAAAGTGGTTTCCTGCACCGACACAACTGCGAAAAGTGGTTTTTCAACACTAACACAAGTGCGAAAAGTGGTTTTTCAACACTAACACAAGTGCGAAAAGTGGTTTTTCAACACTAACACAAGTGCGAAAAGTGTTTTTTCCACACTAATACAAGTGCAAAAGTGGTTTCCTGCACCAACACAAGTGCGAAAAGTGGTTTTTCAACACTAACACAAGTGCGAAAAGTGGTTTTTCAACACTATCACAAGTGCAAAAAGTGTTTTTTCCACACTAATACAAGTGCAAAAGTGGTTTCCTGCACCAACACAAGTGCGAAAAGTGGTTTTTCAACACTATCACAAGTGCAAAAAGTGTTTTTTCCACACTAATACAAGGGCAAAAGTGGTTTCCTGCACCAACACAAGTGCAAAAAGTGGTTTTTCAACACTAACACAAGTGCGAAAAGTGGTTTTTCAACACTAACACAAGTGCAAAAAGTGGTTTTTCAACACTAACACAAGTGCAAAAAGTGTTTTTTCCACACTAATACAAGTGTAAAAGTGGTTTCCTGCACCAACACAAGTGAGAAAAGTGGTTTTTCAACACTAACACAAGTGCGAAAAGTGGTTTTTCAACACTAACATAAGTGCGAAAAGTGGTTTTTCAACACTAAAACAAGTGCGAAAAGTGGTTTTTCAACACTAACACAAGTGCGAAAAGTGTTTTTTCCACACTAATACAAGTGCAAAAGTGGTTTCCTGCACCAACACAAGTGCGAAAAGTGGTTTTTCAACACTAACACAAGTGCGAAAAGTGGTTTTTCAACACTAACACAAGTGTGAAAAGTGTTTTTTCAACACTAACAAGTGCGAAAAGTGGTTTTTCAACACTAACACAAGTGTGAAAAGTGGTTTTTCAACACTAACACAAGTGCGAAAAGTGGTTTTTCAACACTAACACAAGTGCGAAAAGTGGTTTTTCCACACTAATACAAGTGCAAAAGTGGTTTCCTGCACCAACACAAGTGCGAAAAGTGGTTTTTCAACACTAACACAAGTGCGAAAAGTGGTTTTTCAACACCAACACAAGTGCGAAAAGTGGTTTTTCAACACTAACACAAGTGCGAAAAGTGGTTTTTCAACACTAACACAAGTGTGAAAAGTGGTTTTTCAACACTAACAAGTGCGAAAAGTGGTTTTTCAACACTAACACAAGTGTGAAAAGTGGTTTTTCAACACTAACACAAGTGCGAAAAGTGGTTTTTCAACACTAACACAAGTGCGAAAAGTGGTTTTTCCACACTAATACAAGTGCAAAAGTGGTTTCCTGCACCAACACAAGTGCGAAAAGTGGTTTTTCAACACTAACACAAGTGCGAAAAGTGGTTTTTCAACACCAACACAAGTGCGAAAAGTGGTTTTTCAACACTAACACAAGTGCGAAAAGCGGTTTTTCAACACTAACACAAGTGCGAAAAGTGTTTTTTCCACACTAATACAAGTGCAAAAGTGGTTTCCTGCACCAACACAAGTGCGAAAAGTGGTTTTTCAACACTGGCACAAGTGCGAAAAGTGGTTTTTGAACACTATCACAAGTGCAAAAAGTGTTTTTTCCACACTAATACAAGTGCAAAAGTGGTTTCCTGCACCAACACAAGTGCGAAAAGTGGTTTTTCAACACTAACACAAGTGCGAAAAGTGTTTTTTCCACACTAATACAAGTGCAAAAGTGGTTTCCTGCACCAACACAAGTACGAAAAGTGGTTTTTCAACACTAACACAAGTGCGACAAGTGGTTTTTCAACACTAACACAAGAGCGAAAAGTGGTTTTTCAACACTAACACAAGTGCGAAAAGTGGTTTTTCAACACTAACACAAGTGCGAAAAGTGTTTTTTCCACACTAATACAAGTGCAAAAGTGGTTTCCTGCACCAACACAACTGCGAAAAGTGGTTTTTCAATACTAACACAAGTGCGAAAAGTGGTTTTTCAACACTAACACAAGTGCGAAAAGTGTTTTTTCCACACTAATACAAGTGCAAAAGTGGTTTCCTGCACCAACACAAGTGCGAAAAGTGGTTTTTCAACACTAACACAAGTGCGAAAAGTGGTTTTTCAACACTAACACAAGTGCGAAAAGTGGTTTTTGAACACTATCACAAGTGCAAAAAGTGTTTTTTCCACACTAATACAAGTGCAAAAGTGGTTTCCTGCACCAACACAAGTGCGAAAAGTGGTTTTTCAACACTAACACAAGTGCGAAAAGTGGTTTTTCCACAATAACACAAGTGCAAAAAGTGTTTTTTCCACATTAATACAAGTGCAAAAGTGGTTTCCTGCACCAACACAAGTGCGAAAAGTGGTTTTTCAACACTAACACAAGTGCAAAAAGTGGTTTTTCAACACTAACACAAGTGCGAAAAGTGGTTTTTCCACACTAATACAAGTGCAAAAGTGGTTTCCTGCACCAACACAAGTGCGAAAAGTGGTTTTTCAACACTATCACAAGTGCAAAAAGTGTTTTTTCCACACTAATACAAGTGCAAAAGTGGTTTCCTGCACCAACACAAGTGCGAAAAGTGGTTTTTCAACACTATCAGAAGTGCAAAAATTGTTTTTTCCACACTAATACAAGTGCAAAAGTGGTTTCCTGCACCAACACAAGTGCAAAAAGTGATTTTTCAACACTAACACAAGTGCGAAAAGTGGTTTTTCAACACTAACACAAGTGCGAAAAGTGGTTTTTCAACACTAACACAAGTGCGAAAAGTGGTTTTACCACACTAATACAAGTGCAAAAGTGGTTTCCTGCACCAACACAAGTGCGAAAAGTGGTTTTTCAACACTATCACAAGTGCAAAAAGTGTTTTTTCCACACTAATACAAGTGCAAAAGTGGTTTCCTGCACCAACACAAGTGCGAAAAGTGGTTTTTCAACACTAACACAAGTGCGAAAAGTGGTTTTTCAACACTAACACAAGTGCGAAAAGTGGTTTTTCAACACTAACACAAGTGCGAAAAGTGGTTTTTCAACACTAACACAAGTGCGAAAAGTGGTTTTTCAACACTAACACAAGTGCAAAAAGTGGTTTTTCCACACTAATACAAGTGCAAAAGTGGTTTCCTGCACCAACACAAGTGCGAAAAGTGGTTTTTCAACACTAACACAAGTGCGAAAAGTGGTTTTTCAACACTAACACAAGTGCGAAAAGTGGTTTTTCAACACTAACACAAGTGCGAAAAGTGGTTTTTCAACACTAACACAAGTGCGAAAAGTGTTTTTTCCACACTAATACAAGTGCAAAAGTGGTTCCTGCACCAACACAAGTGCGAAAAGTGGTTTTTCAACACTATCACAAGTGCAAAAAGTGTTTTTTCCACACTAATACAAGTGCAAAAGTGGTTTCCTGCACCAACACAAGTGCGAAAAGTGGTTTTTCAACATTAACACAAGTGCGAAAAGTGGCTTTTCAACACTAACACAAGTGCGAAAAGTGTTTTTTCCACACTAATACAAGTGCGAAAGTGGTTTCCTGCACCAACACAAGTGCGGAAAGTGGTTTTTCAACACTAACACAAGTGCGAAAAGTGGTTTTTCAACACTAACACAAGTGCGAAAAGTGGTTTTTCAACACTAACACAAGTGCGAAAAGTGGTGTTTCAACACTAACACAAGTGCGAAAAGTGGTTTTTCAACACTAACACAAGTGCGAAAAGTGGTTTTTCAACACTAACACAAGTGCGAAAAGTGGTTTTTCAACACTAACACAAGTGCGAAAAGTGTTTTTTCCACACTAATGCAAGTGCAAAAGTGGTTTCCTGCACCAACACAACTGCGAAAAGTGGTTTTTCAACACTAACACAAGTGCGAAATGTGGTTTTTCAACACTATCACAAGTGCAAAAAGTGTTTTTTCCACACTAATACAAGTGCAAAAGTGGTTTCCTGCACCAACACAAGTGCGAAAAGTGGTTTTTCAACATTAACACAAGTGCGAAAAGTGGCTTTTCAACACTAACACAAGTGCGAAAAGTGTTTTTTCCACACTAATACAAGTACAAAAGTGGTTTCCTGCACCGACACAACTGCGAAAAGTGGTTTTTCAACACTAACACAAGTGCGAAAAGTGGTTTTTCAACACTAACACAAGTGCGAAAAGTGGTTTTTCAACACTAACACAAGTGCGAAAAGTGTTTTTTCCACACTAATACAAGTGCAAAAGTGGTTTCCTGCACCAACACAAGTGCGAAAAGTGGTTTTTCAACACTAACACAAGTGCGAAAAGTGGTTTTTCAACACTATCACAAGTGCAAAAAGTGTTTTTTCCACACTAATACAAGTGCAAAAGTGGTTTCCTGCACCAACACAAGTGCGAAAAGTGGTTTTTCAACACTATCACAAGTGCAAAAAGTGTTTTTTCCACACTAATACAAGGGCAAAAGTGGTTTCCTGCACCAACACAAGTGCAAAAAGTGGTTTTTCAACACTAACACAAGTGCGAAAAGTGGTTTTTCAACACTAACACAAGTGCAAAAAGTGGTTTTTCAACACTAACACAAGTGCAAAAAGTGTTTTTTCCACACTAATACAAGTGTAAAAGTGGTTTCCTGCACCAACACAAGTGCGAAAAGTGGTTTTTCAACACTAACACAAGTGCGAAAAGTGGTTTTTCAACACTAACATAAGTGCGAAAAGTGGTTTTTCAACACTAAAACAAGTGCGAAAAGTGGTTTTTCAACACTAACACAAGTGCGAAAAGTGTTTTTTCCACACTAATACAAGTGCAAAAGTGGTTTCCTGCACCAACACAAGTGCGAAAAGTGGTTTTTCAACACTAACACAAGTGCGAAAAGTGGTTTTTCAACACTAACACAAGTGCGAAAAGTGGTTTTTCAACACTAACACAAGTGCGAAAAGTGGTTTTTCAACACTAACACAAGTGCGAAAAGTGTTTTTTCCACACTAATACAAGTGCAAAAGTGGTTTCCTGCACCAACACAAGTGCGAAAAGTGGTTTTTCAACACTAACACAAGTGCGAAAAGTGGTTTTTCAACACTAACACAAGTGTGAAAAGTGGTTTTTCAACACTAACAAGTGCGAAAAGTGGTTTTTCAACACTAACACAAGTGTGAAAAGTGGTTTTTCAACACTAACACAAGTGCGAAAAGTGGTTTTTCAACACTAACACAAGTGCGAAAAGTGGTTTTTCCACACTAATACAAGTGCAAAAGTGGTTTCCTGCACCAACACAAGTGCGAAAAGTGGTTTTTCAACACTAACACAAGTGCGAAAAGTGGTTTTTCAACACCAACACAAGTGCGAAAAGTGGTTTTTCAACACTAACACAAGTGCGAAAAGTGGTTTTTCAACACTAACACAAGTGCGAAAAGTGTTTTTTCCACACTAATACAAGTGCAAAAGTGGTTTCCTGCACCAACACAAGTGCGAAAAGTGGTTTTTCAACACTGGCACAAGTGCGAAAAGTGGTTTTTGAACACTATCACAAGTGCAAAAAGTGTTTTTTCCACACTAATACAAGTGCAAAAGTGGTTTCCTGCACCAACACAAGTGCGAAAAGTGGTTTTTCAACACTAACACAAGTGCGAAAAGTGTTTTTTCCACACTAATACAAGTGCAAAAGTGGTTTCCTGCACCAACACAAGTACGAAAAGTGGTTTTTCAACACTAACACAAGTGCGAAAAGTGGTTTTTCAACACTAACACAAGAGCGAAAAGTGGTTTTTCAACACAAACACAAGTGCGAAAAGTGGTTTTTCAACACTAACACAAGTGCGAAAAGTGTTTTTTCCACACTAATACAAGTGCAAAAGTGGTTTCCTGCACCAACACAACTGCGAAAAGTGGTTTTTCAACACTAACACAAGTGCGAAAAGTGGTTTTTCAACACTAACACAAGTGCGAAAAGTGTTTTTTCCACACTAATACAAGTGCAAAAGTGGTTTCCTGCACCAACACAAGTGCGAAAAGTGGTTTTTCAACACTAACACAAGTGCGAAAAGTGGTTTTTCAACACTAACACAAGTGCGAAAAGTGGTTTTTGAACACTATCACAAGTGCAAAAAGTGTTTTTTCCACACTAATACAAGTGCAAAAGTGGTTTCCTGCACCAACACAAGTGCGAAAAGTGGTTTTTCAACACTAACACAAGTGCGAAAAGTGGTTTTTCCACAATAACACAAGTGCAAAAAGTGTTTTTTCCACATTAATACAAGTGCAAAAGTGGTTTCCTGCACCAACACAAGTGCGAAAAGTGGTTTTTCAACACTAACACAAGTGCAAAAAGTGGTTTTTCAACACTAACACAAGTGCGAAAAGTGGTTTTTCCACAATAACACAAGTGCAAAAAGTGTTTTTTCCACATTAATACAAGTGCAAAAGTGGTTTCCTGCACCAACACAAGTGCGAAAAGTGGTTTTTCAACACTATCACAAGTGCAAAAAGTGTTTTTTCCACACTAATACAAGTGCAAAAGTGGTTTCCTGCACCAACACAAGTGCGAAAAGTGGTTTTTCAACACTATCAGAAGTGCAAAAATTGTTTTTTCCACACTAATACAAGTGCAAAAGTGGTTTCCTGCACCAACACAAGTGCAAAAAGTGATTTTTCAACACTAACACAAGTGCGAAAAGTGGTTTTTCAACACTAACACAAGTGCGAAAAGTGGTTTTTCAACACTAACACAAGTGCGAAATGTGGTTTTACCACACTAATACAAGTGCAAAAGTGGTTTCCTGCACCAACACAAGTGCGAAAAGTGGTTTTTCAACACTATCACAAGTGCAAAAAGTGTTTTTTCCACACTAATACAAGTGCAAAAGTGGTTTCCTGCACCAACACAAGTGCGAAAAGTGGTTTTTCAACACTAACACAAGTGCGAAAAGTGGTTTTTCAACACTAACACAAGTGCGAAAAGTGGTTTTTCAACACTAACACAAGTGCGAAAAGTGGTTTTTCAACACTAACACAAGTGCAAAAAGTGGTTTTTCCACACTAATACAAGTGCAAAAGTGGTTTCCTGCACCAACACAAGTGCGAAAAGTGGTTTTTCAACACTAACACAAGTGCGAAAAGTGGTTTTTCAACACTAACACAAGTGCGAAAAGTGGTTTTTCAACACTAACACAAGTGCGAAAAGTGGTTTTTCAACACTAACACAAGTGCGAAAAGTGTTTTTTCCACACTAATACAAGTGCAAAAGTGGTTCCTGCACCAACACAAGTGCGAAAAGTGGTTTTTCAACACTATCACAAGTGCAAAAAGTGTTTTTTCCACACTAATACAAGTGCAAAAGTGGTTTCCTGCACCAACACAAGTGCGAAAAGTGGTTTTTCAACATTAACACAAGTGCGAAAAGTGGCTTTTCAACACTAACACAAGTGCGAAAAGTGTTTTTTCCACACTAATACAAGTGCGAAAGTGGTTTCCTGCACCAACACAAGTGCGGAAAGTGGTTTTTCAACACTAACACAAGTGCGAAAAGTGGTTTTTCAACACTAACACAAGTGCGAAAAGTGGTTTTTCAACACTAACACAAGTGCGAAAAGTGGTTTTTCAACACTAACACAAGTGCGAAAAGTGGTTTTTCAACACTAACACAAGTGCGAAAAGTGGTTTTTCAACACTAACACAAGTGCGAAAAGTGGTTTTTCAACACTAACACAAGTGCGAAAAGTGTTTTTTCCACACTAATGCAAGTGCAAAAGTGGTTTCCTGCACCAACACAACTGCGAAAAGTGGTTTTTCAACACTAACACAAGTGCGAAATGTGGTTTTTCAACACTATCACAAGTGCAAAAAGTGTTTTTTCCACACTAATACAAGTGCAAAAGTGGTTTCCTGCACCAACACAAGTGCGAAAAGTGGTTTTTCAACATTAACACAAGTGCGAAAAGTGGCTTTTCAACACTAACACAAGTGCGAAAAGTGTTTTTTCCACACTAATACAAGTACAAAAGTGGTTTCCTGCACCGACACAACTGCGAAAAGTGGTTTTTCAACACTAACACAAGTGCGAAAAGTGGTTTTTCAACACTAACACAAGTGCGAAAAGTGGTTTTTCAACACTAACACAAGTGCGAAAAGTGTTTTTTCCACACTAATACAAGTGCAAAAGTGGTTTCCTGCACCAACACAAGTGCGAAAAGTGGTTTTTCAACACTAACACAAGTGCGAAAAGTGGTTTTTCAACACTATCACAAGTGCAAAAAGTGTTTTTTCCACACTAATACAAGTGCAAAAGTGGTTTCCTGCACCAACACAAGTGCGAAAAGTGGTTTTTCAACACTATCACAAGTGCAAAAAGTGTTTTTTCCACACTAATACAAGGGCAAAAGTGGTTTCCTGCACCAACACAAGTGCAAAAAGTGGTTTTTCAACACTAACACAAGTGCGAAAAGTGGTTTTTCAACACTAACACAAGTGCAAAAAGTGGTTTTTCAACACTAACACAAGTGCAAAAAGTGTTTTTTCCACACTAATACAAGTGTAAAAGTGGTTTCCTGCACCAACACAAGTGCGAAAAGTGGTTTTTCAACACTAACACAAGTGCGAAAAGTGGTTTTTCAACACTAACATAAGTGCGAAAAGTGGTTTTTCAACACTAAAACAAGTGCGAAAAGTGGTTTTTCAACACTAACACAAGTGCGAAAAGTGTTTTTTCCACACTAATACAAGTGCAAAAGTGGTTTCCTGCACCAACACAAGTGCGAAAAGTGGTTTTTCAACACTAACACAAGTGCGAAAAGTGGTTTTTCAACACTAACACAAGTGTGAAAAGTGTTTTTTCAACACTAACAAGTGCGAAAAGTGGTTTTTCAACACTAACACAAGTGTGAAAAGTGGTTTTTCAACACTAACACAAGTGCGAAAAGTGGTTTTTCAACACTAACACAAGTGCGAAAAGTGGTTTTTCCACACTAATACAAGTGCAAAAGTGGTTTCCTGCACCAACACAAGTGCGAAAAGTGGTTTTTCAACACTAACACAAGTGCGAAAAGTGGTTTTTCAACACCAACACAAGTGCGAAAAGTGGTTTTTCAACACTAACACAAGTGCGAAAAGTGGTTTTTCAACACTAACACAAGTGCGAAAATTGTTTTTTCCACACTAATACAAGTGCAAAAGTGGTTTCCTGCACCAACACAAGTGCGAAAAGTGGTTTTTCAACACTGACACAAGTGCGAAAAGTGGTTTTTGAACACTATCACAAGTGCAAAAAGTGTTTTTTCCACACTAATACAAGTGCAAAAGTGGTTTCCTGCACCAACACAAGTGCGAAAAGTGGTTTTTCAACACTAACACAAGTGCGAAAAGTGGTTTTTCAACACTAACACAAGTGCGAAAAGTGTTTTTTCCACACTAATACAAGTGCAAAAGTGGTTTCCTGCACCAACACAAGTACGAAAAGTGGTTTTTCAACACTAACACAAGTGCGAAAAGTGGTTTTTCAACACTAACACAAGAGCGAAAAGTGGTTTTTCAACACTAACACAAGTGCGAAAAGTGGTTTTTCAACACTAACACAAGTGCGAAAAGTGTTTTTTCCACACTAATACAAGTGCAAAAGTGGTTTCCTGCACCAACACAACTGCGAAAAGTGGTTTTTCAACACTAACACAAGTGCGAAAAGTGGTTTTTCAACACTAACACAAGTGCGAAAAGTGGTTTTTCAACACTAACACAAGTGCGAAAAGTGTTTTTTCCACACTAATACAAGTGCAAAAGTGGTTTCCTGCACCAACACAAGTGCGAAAAGTGGTTTTTCAACACTAACACAAGTGCGAAAAGTGGTTTTTCAACACGAACACAAGTGCGAAAAGTGGTTTTTGAACACTATCACAAGTGCAAAAAGTGTTTTTTCCACACTAATACAAGTGCAAAAGTGGTTTCCTGCACCAACACAAGTGCGAAAAGTGGTTTTTCAACACTAACACAAGTGCGAAAAGTGGTTTTTCCACAATAACACAAGTGCAAAAAGTGTTTTTTCCACATTAATACAAGTGCAAAAGTGGTTTCCTGCACCAACACAAGTGCGAAAAGTGGTTTTTCAACACTAACACAAGTGCAAAAAGTGGTTTTTCAACACTAACACAAGTGCGAAAAGTGGTTTTTCCACACTAATACAAGTGCAAAAGTGGTTTCCTGCACCAACACAAGTGCAAAAAGTGGTTTTTCAACACTATCACAAGTGCAAAAAGTGTTTTTTCCACACTAATACAAGTGCAAAAGTGGTTTCCTGCACCAACACAAGTGCGAAAAGTGGTTTTTCAACACTATCAGAAGTGCAAAAATTGTTTTTTCCACACTAATACAAGTGCAAAAGTGGTTTCCTGCACCAACACAAGTGCAAAAAGTGATTTTTCAACACTAACACAAGTGCGAAAAGTGGTTTTTCAACACTAACACAAGTGCGAAAAGTGGTTTTTCAACACTAACACAAGTGCGAAAAGTGGTTTTACCACACTAATACAAGTGCAAAAGTGGTTTCCTGCACCAACACAAGTGCGAAAAGTGGTTTTTCAACACTATCACAAGTGCAAAAAGTGTTTTTTCCACACTAATACAAGTGCAAAAGTGGTTTCCTGCACCAACACAAGTGCGAAAAGTGGTTTTTCAACACTAACACAAGTGCGAAAAGTGGTTTTTCAACACTAACACAAGTGCGAAAAGTGGTTTTTCAACACTAACACAAGTGCGAAAAGTGGTTTTTCAACAATAACACAAGTGCAAAAAGTGGTTTTTCCACACTAATACAAGTGCAAAAGTGGTTTCCTGCACCAACACAAGTGCGAAAAGTGGTTTTTCAACACTAACACAAGTGCGAAAAGTGTTTTTTCCACACTAATACAAGTGCAAAAGTGGTTTCCTACACCAACACAAGTGCGAAAAGTGGTTTTTCAACACTAACACAAGTGCGAAAAGTGGTTTTTCAACACTAACACAAGTGCGAAAAGTGGTTTTTCAACACTATCACAAGTGCAAAAAGTGTTTTTTCCACACTAATACAAGTGCAAAAGTGGTTTCCTGCACCAACACAAGTGCGAAAAGTGGTTTTTCAACACTATCACAAGTGCAAAAAGTGTTTTTTCCACACTAATACAAGGGCAAAAGTGGTTTCCTGCACCAACACAAGTGCGAAAAGTGGTTTTTCAACACTAACACAAGTGCGAAAAGTGGTTTTTCAACACTAACACAAGTGCGAAAAGTGGTTTTTCAACACTAACACAAGTGCAAAAAGTGTTTTTTCCACACTAATACAAGTGTAAAAGTGGTTTCCTGCACCAACACAAGTGCGAAAAGTGGTTTTTCAACACTAACACAAGTGCGAAAAGTGGTTTTTCAACACTAACACAAGTGCGAAAAGTGGTTTTTCAACACTAACACAAGTGCGAAAAGTGGTTTTTCAACACTAACACAAGTGCGAAAAGTGTTTTTTCCACACTAATACAAGTGCAAAAGTGGTTTCCTGCACCAACACAAGTGCGAAAAGTGGTTTTTCAACACTAACACAAGTGCGAAAAGTGGTTGTTCAACACTAACACAAGTGCGAAAAGTGTTTTTTCCACACTAATACAAGTGCAAAAGTGGTTTCCTGCACCAACACAAGTGCGAAAAGTGGTTTTTCAACACTAACACAAGTGCGAAAAGTGGTTTTTCAACACTAACACAAGTGCGAAAAGTGGTTTTTCAACACTAACACAAGTGCGAAAAGTGGTTTTTCAACACTAACACAAGTGACAAAAGTGGTTTTTCAACACTAACACAAGTGCGAAAAGTGGTTTTTCAACACTATCACAAGTGCAAAAAGTGTTTTTTCCACACTAATACAAGTGCAAAAGTGGTTTCCTGCACCAACACAAGTGCGAAAAGTGGTTTTTCAACACTAACACAAGTTTAAAAAGTGGTT
Organism: Myxine glutinosa; assembly: GCF_964187855.1. Classification (NCBI taxonomy): domain Eukaryota; kingdom Metazoa; phylum Chordata; class Myxini; order Myxiniformes; family Myxinidae; genus Myxine; species Myxine glutinosa. The sequence continues at coordinate 16,449,067 of NC_136269.1, read as the reverse complement.
TTTCAACACTAACACAAGTGCAAAAAGTGGTTTTTCAACACTAACACAAGTGCGAAAAGTGGTTTTTCCACACTAATACAAGTGCAAAAGTGGTTTCCTGCACCAACACAAGTGCGAAAAGTGGTTTTTCAACACTATCACAAGTGCAAAAAGTGTTTTTTCCACACTAATACAAGTGCAAAAGTGGTTTCCTGCACCAACACAAGTGCGAAAAGTGGTTTTTCAACACTAACACAAGTGCGAAAAGTGGTTTTTCAACACTAACACAAGTGCGAAAAGTGGTTTTTCCACACTAATACAAGTGCAAAAGTGGTTTCCTGCACCAACACAAGTGCGAAAAGTTGTTTTTCAACACTAACACAAGTGCGAAAAGTGGTTTTTCAACACTAACACAAGTGCGAAAAGTGGTTTTTCAACACTATCACAAGTGCAAAAAGTTGTTTTTCCACCTAATACAAGGGCAAAAGTGGTTTCCTGCACCAACACAAGTGCGCAAAGTGGTTTTTCAACACTAACACAAGTGCGAAAAGTGGTTTTTCAACACTAACACAAGTGCGAAAAGTCGTCTTTCAACACTAACACAAGTGCAAAAAGTGTTTTTTCCACACTAATACAAGTGTAAAAGTGGTTTCCTGCACCAACACAAGTGCGAAAAGTGGTTTTTCAACACTAACACAAGTGCGAAAAGTGGTTTTTCAACACTAACACAAGTGCGAAAAGTGGTTTTTCAACACTAACACAAGTGCGAAAAGTGGTTTTTCAACACTAACACAAGTGCGAAAAGTGTTTTTTCCACACTAATACAAGTGCAAAAGTGGTTTCCTGCACCAACACAAGTGCGAAAAGTGGTTTTTCAACACTAACACAAGTGCGAAAAGTGGTTTTTCAACACTAACACAAGTGTGAAAAGTGGTTTTTCAACACTAACAAGTGCGAAAAGTGGTTTTTCAACACTAACACAAGTGTGAAAAGTGGTTTTTCAACACTAACAAGTGCGAAAAGTGGTTTTTCAACACTAACACAAGTACGAAAAGTGGTTTTTCAACACTATCACAAGTGCAAAAAGTGTTTTTTCCACACTAATACAAGTGGAAAAGTGGTTTCCTGCACCAACACAAGTGCGAAAAGTGGTTTTTCAACACTAACACAAGTGCGAAAAGTGGTTTTTCAACACTAACACAAGTGCGAAAAGTGGTTTTTCCACACTAATACAAGTGCAAAAGTGGTTTCCTGCACCAACACAAGTGCGAAAAGTGGTTTTTCAACACTAACACAAGTGCGAAAAGTGGTTTTTCAACACCAACACAAGTGCGAAAAGTGGTTTTTCAACACTAACACAAGTGCGAAAAGTGGTTTTTCAACACTAACACAAGTGCGAAAAGTGTTTTTTCCACACTAATACAAGTGCAAAAGTGGTTTCCTGCACCAACACAAGTGCGAAAAGTGGTTTTTCAACACTGACACAAGTGCGAAAAGTGGTTTTTGAACACTATCACAAGTGCAAAAAGTGTTTTTTCCACACTAATACAAGAGCAAAAGTGGTTTCCTGCACCAACACAAGTGCGAAAAGTGGGTTTTCAACACTAACACAAGTGCGAAAAGTGGTTTTTCAACACTAACACAAGTGCGAAAAGTGTTTTTTCCACACTAATACAAGTGCAAAAGTGGTTTCCTGCACCAACACAAGTGCGAAAAGTGGTTTTTCAACACTAACACAAGTGCGAAAAGTGGTTTTTCAACACTAACACAAGAGCGAAAAGTGGTTTTTCAACACTAACACAAGTGCGAAAAGTGGTTTTTCAACACTAACACAAGTGCGAAAAGTGTTTTTTCCACACTAATACAAGTGCAAAAGTGGTTTCCTGCACCAACACAACTGCGAAAAGTGGTTTTTCAACACTAACACAAGTGCGAAAAGTGGTTTTTCAACACTAACACAAGTGCGAAAAGTGTTTTTTCCACACTAATACAAGTGCAAAAGTGGTTTCCTACACCAACACAAGTGCGAAAAGTGGTTTTTCAACACTAACACAAGTGCGAAAAGTGGTTTTTCAACACTAACACAAGTGCGAAAAGTGGTTTTTCAACACTATCACAAGTGCAAAAAGTGTTTTTTCCACACTAATACAAGTGCAAAAGTGGTTTCCTGCACCAACACAAGTGCGAAAAGTGGTTTTTCAACACTATCACAAGTGCAAAAAGTGTTTTTTCCACACTAATACAAGGGCAAAAGTGGTTTCCTGCACCAACACAAGTGCGAAAAGTGGTTTTTCAACACTAACACAAGTGCGAAAAGTGGTTTTTCAACACTAACACAAGTGCGAAAAGTGGTTTTTCAACACTAACACAAGTGCAAAAAGTGTTTTTTCCACACTAATACAAGTGTAAAAGTGGTTTCCTGCACCAACACAAGTGCGAAAAGTGGTTTTTCAACACTAACACAAGTGCGAAAAGTGGTTTTTCAACACTAACACAAGTGCGAAAAGTGGTTTTTCAACACTAACACAAGTGCGAAAAGTGGTTTTTCAACACTAACACAAGTGCGAAAAGTGTTTTTTCCACACTAATACAAGTGCAAAAGTGGTTTCCTGCACCAACACAAGTGCGAAAAGTGGTTTTTCAACACTAACACAAGTGCGAAAAGTGGTTGTTCAACACTAACACAAGTGCGAAAAGTGTTTTTTCCACACTAATACAAGTGCAAAAGTGGTTTCCTGCACCAACACAAGTGCGAAAAGTGGTTTTTCAACACTAACACAAGTGCGAAAAGTGGTTTTTCAACACTAACACAAGTGCGAAAAGTGGTTTTTCAACACTAACACAAGTGCGAAAAGTGGTTTTTCAACACTAACACAAGTGACAAAAGTGGTTTTTCAACACTAACACAAGTGCGAAAAGTGGTTTTTCAACACTATCACAAGTGCAAAAAGTGTTTTTTCCACACTAATACAAGTGCAAAAGTGGTTTCCTGCACCAACACAAGTGCGAAAAGTGGTTTTTCAACACTAACACAAGTTTAAAAAGTGGTTTTTCAACACTAACACAAGTGCAAAAAGTGGTTTTTCAACACTAACACAAGTGCGAAAAGTGGTTTTTCCACACTAATACAAGTGCAAAAGTGGTTTCCTGCACCAACACAAGTGCGAAAAGTGGTTTTTCAACACTATCACAAGTGCAAAAAGTGTTTTTTCCACACTAATACAAGTGCAAAAGTGGTTTCCTGCACCAACACAAGTGCGAAAAGTGGTTTTTCAACACTAACACAAGTGCGAAAAGTGGTTTTTCAACACTAACACAAGTGCGAAAAGTGGTTTTTCCACACTAATACAAGTGCAAAAGTGGTTTCCTGCACCAACACAAGTGCGAAAAGTTGTTTTTCAACACTAACACAAGTGCGAAAAGTGGTTTTTCAACACTAACACAAGTGCGAAAAGTGGTTTTTCAACACTATCACAAGTGCAAAAAGTTGTTTTTCCACCTAATACAAGGGCAAAAGTGGTTTCCTGCACCAACACAAGTGCGCAAAGTGGTTTTTCAACACTAACACAAGTGCGAAAAGTGGTTTTTCAACACTAACACAAGTGCGAAAAGTCGTTTTTCAACACTAACACAAGTGCAAAAAGTGTTTTTTCCACACTAATACAAGTGTAAAAGTGGTTTCCTGCACCAACACAAGTGCGAAAAGTGGTTTTTCAACACTAACACAAGTGCGAAAAGTGGTTTTTCAACACTAACACAAGTGCGAAAAGTGGTTTTTCAACACTAACACAAGTGCGAAAAGTGGTTTTTCAACAGTAACACAAGTGCGAAAAGTGTTTTTTCCACACTAATACAAGTGCAAAAGTGGTTTCCTGCACCAACACAAGTGCGAAAAGTGGTTTTTCAACACTAACACAAGTGCGAAAAGTGGTTTTTCAACACTAACACAAGTGTGAAAAGTGGTTTTTCAACACTAACAAGTGCGAAAAGTGGTTTTTCAACACTAACACAAGTGTGAAAAGTGGTTTTTCAACACTAACAAGTGCGAAAAGTGGTTTTTCAACACTAACACAAGTACGAAAAGTGGTTTTTCAACACTATCACAAGTGCAAAAAGTGTTTTTTCCACACTAATACAAGTGGAAAAGTGGTTTCCTGCACCAACACAAGTGCGAAAAGTGGTTTTTCAACACTAACACAAGTGCGAAAAGTGGTTTTTCAACACTAACACAAGTGCGAAAAGTGGTTTTTCCACACTAATACAAGTGCAAAAGTGGTTTCCTGCACCAACACAAGTGCGAAAAGTGGTTTTTCAACACTAACACAAGTGCGAAAAGTGGTTTTTCAACACCAACAAGTGCGAAAAGTGGTTTTTCAACACTAACACAAGTGCGAAAAGTGGTTTTTCAACACTAACACAAGTGCGAAAAGTGTTTTTTCCACACTAATACAAGTGCAAAAGTGGTTTCCTGCACCAACACAAGTGCGAAAAGTGGTTTTTCAACACTGACACAAGTGCGAAAAGTGGTTTTTGAACACTATCACAAGTGCAAAAAGTGTTTTTTCCACACTAATACAAGAGCAAAAGTGGTTTCCTGCACCAACACAAGTGCGAAAAGTGGTTTTTCAACACTAACACAAGTGCGAAAAGTGGTTTTTCAACACTAACACAAGTGCGAAAAGTGTTTTTTCCACACTAATACAAGTGCAAAAGTGGTTTCCTGCACCAACACAAGTGCGAAAAGTGGTTTTTCAACACTAACACAAGTGCGAAAAGTGGTTTTTCAACACTAACACAAGAGCGAAAAGTGGTTTTTCAACACTAACACAAGTGCGAAAAGTGGTTTTTCAACACTAACACAAGTGCGAAAAGTGTTTTTTCCACACTAATACAAGTGCAAAAGTGGTTTCCTGCACCAACACAACTGCGAAAAGTGGTTTTTCAACACTAACACAAGTGCGAAAAGTGGTTTTTCAACACTAACACAAGTGCGAAAAGTGTTTTTTCCACACTAATACAAGTGCAAAAGTGGTTTCCTGCACCAACACAAGTGCGAAAAGTGGTTTTTCAACACTAACACAAGTGCGAAAAGTGGTTTTTCAACACTATCACAAGTGCAAAAAGTGTTTTTTCCACACTAATACAAGTGCAAAAGTGGTTTCCTGCACCAACACAAGTGCGAAAAGTGGTTTTTCAACACTATCACAAGTGCAAAAAGTGTTTTTTCCACACTAATACAAGGGCAAAAGTGGTTTCCTGCACCAACACAAGTGCGAAAAGTGGTTTTTCAACACTAACACAAGTGCGAAAAGTGGTTTTTCAACACTAACACAAGTGCGAAAAGTGGTTTTTCAACACTAACACAAGTGCAAAAAGTGTTTTTTCCACACTAATACAAGTGTAAAAGTGGTTTCCTGCACCAACACAAGTGCGAAAAGTGGTTTTTCAACACTAACACAAGTGCGAAAAGTGGTTTTTCAACACTAACACAAGTGCGAAAAGTGGTTTTTCAACACTAACACAAGTGCGAAAAGTGGTTTTTCAACACTAACACAAGTGCGAAAAGTGTTTTTTCCACACTAATACAAGTGCAAAAGTGGTTTCCTGCACCAACACAAGTGCGAAAAGTGGTTTTTCAACACTAACACAAGTGCGAAAAGTGGTTTTTCAACACTAACACAAGTGTGAAAAGTGGTTTTTCAACACTAACAAGTGCGAAAAGTGGTTTTTCAACACTAACACAAGTGTGAAAAGTGGTTTTTCAACACTAACACAAGTGCGAAAAGTGGTTTTTCAACACTAACACAAGTGCGAAAAGTGGTTTTTCCACACTAATACAAGTGCAAAAGTGGTTTCCTGCACCAACACAAGTGCGAAAAGTGGTTTTTCAACACTAACACAAGTGCGAAAAGTGGTTTTTCAACACCAACACAAGTGCGAAAAGTGGTTTTTCAACACTAACACAAGTGCGAAAAGTGGTTTTTCAACACTAACACAAGTGCGAAAAGTGTTTTTTCCACACTAATACAAGTGCAAAAGTGGTTTCCTGCACCAACACAAGTGCGAAAAGTGGTTTTTCAACACTGGCACAAGTGCGAAAAGTGGTTTTTGAACACTATCACAAGTGCAAAAAGTGTTTTTTCCACACTAATACAAGTGCAAAAGTGGTTTCCTGCACCAACACAAGTGCGAAAAGTGGTTTTTCAACACTAACACAAGTGCGAAAAGTGTTTTTTCCACACTAATACAAGTGCAAAAGTGGTTTCCTGCACCAACACAAGTACGAAAAGTGGTTTTTCAACACTAACACAAGTGCGAAAAGTGGTTTTTCAACACTAACACAAGAGCGAAAAGTGGTTTTTCAACACAAACACAAGTGCGAAAAGTGGTTTTTCAACACTAACACAAGTGCGAAAAGTGTTTTTTCCACACTAATACAAGTGCAAAAGTGGTTTCCTGCACCAACACAACTGCGAAAAGTGGTTTTTCAACACTAACACAAGTGCGAAAAGTGGTTTTTCAACACTAACACAAGTGCGAAAAGTGTTTTTTCCACACTAATACAAGTGCAAAAGTGGTTTCCTGCACCAACACAAGTGCGAAAAGTGGTTTTTCAACACTAACACAAGTGCGAAAAGTGGTTTTTGAACACTATCACAAGTGCAAAAAGTGTTTTTTCCACACTAATACAAGTGCAAAAGTGGTTTCCTGCACCAACACAAGTGCGAAAAGTGGTTTTTCAACACTAACACAAGTGCGAAAAGTGGTTTTTCCACAATAACACAAGTGCAAAAAGTGTTTTTTCCACATTAATACAAGTGCAAAAGTGGTTTCCTGCACCAACACAAGTGCGAAAAGTGGTTTTTCAACACTAACACAAGTGCAAAAAGTGGTTTTTCAACACTAACACAAGTGCGAAAAGTGGTTTTTCCACACTAATACAAGTGCAAAAGTGGTTTCCTGCACAAACACAAGTGCGAAAAGTGGTTTTTCAACACTATCACAAGTGCGAAAAGTGTTTTTTCCACACTAATACAAGTGCAAAAGTGGTTTCCTGCACCAACACAAGTGCGAAAAGTGGTTTTTCAACACTATCAGAAGTGCAAAAATTGTTTTTTCCACACTAATACAAGTGCAAAAGTGGTTTCCTGCACCAACACAAGTGCAAAAAGTGATTTTTCAACACGAACACAAGTGCGAAAAGTGGTTTTTCAACACTAACACAAGTGCGAAAAGTGGTTTTTCAACACTAACACAAGTGCGAAAAGTGGTTTTACCACACTAATACAAGTGCAAAAGTGGTTTCCTGCACCAACACAAGTGCGAAAAGTGGTTTTTCAACACTATCACAAGTGCAAAAAGTGTTTTTTCCACACTAATACAAGTGCAAAAGTGGTTTCCTGCACCAACACAAGTGCGAAAAGTGGTTTTTCAACACTAACACAAGTGCGAAAAGTGGTTTTTCAACACTAACACAAGTGCGAAAAGTGTTTTTTCCACACTAATACAAGTGCAAAAGTGGTTTCCTGCACCAACACAAGTGCGAAAAGTGGTTTTTCAACACTAACACAAGTGCGAAAAGTGGTTGTTCAACACTAACACAAGTGCGAAAAGTGTTTTTTCCACACTAATACAAGTGCAAAAGTGGTTTCCTGCACCAACACAAGTGCGAAAAGTGGTTTTTCAACACTAACACAAGTGCGAAAAGTGGTTTTTCAACACTAACACAAGTGCGAAAAGTGGTTTTTCAACACTAACGCAAGTGCGAAAAGTGGTTTTTCAACACTAACACAAGTGACAAAAGTGGTTTTTCAACACTAACACAAGTGCGAAAAGTGGTTTTTCAACACTATCACAAGTGCAAAAAGTGTTTTTTCCACACTAATACAAGTGCAAAAGTGGTTTCCTGCACCAACACAAGTGCGAAAAGTGGTTTTTCAACACTAACACAAGTTTAAAAAGTGGTTTTTCAACACTAACACAAGTGCAAAAAGTGGTTTTTCAACACTAACACAAGTGCGAAAAGTGGTTTTTCCACACTAATACAAGTGCAAAAGTGGTTTCCTGCACCAACACAAGTGCGAAAAGTGGTTTTTCAACACTATCACAAGTGCAAAAAGTGTTTTTTCCACACTAATACAAGTGCAAAAGTGGTTTCCTGCACCAACACAAGTGCGAAAAGTGGTTTTTCAACACTAACACAAGTGCGAAAAGTGGTTTTTCAACACTAACACAAGTGCGAAAAGTGGTTTTTCCACACTAATACAAGTGCAAAAGTGGTTTCCTGCACCAACACAAGTGCGAAAAGTTGTTTTTCAACACTAACACAAGTGCGAAAAGTGGTTTTTCAACACTAACACAAGTGCGAAAAGTGGTTTTTCAACACTATCACAAGTGCAAAAAGTTGTTTTTCCACCTAATACAAGGGCAAAAGTGGTTTCCTGCACCAACACAAGTGCGCAAAGTGGTTTTTCAACACTAACACAAGTGCGAAAAGTGGTTTTTCAACACTAACACAAGTGCGAAAAGTCGTCTTTCAACACTAACACAAGTGCAAAAAGTGTTTTTTCCACACTAATACAAGTGTAAAAGTGGTTTCCTGCACCAACACAAGTGCGAAAAGTGGTTTTTCAACACTAACACAAGTGCGAAAAGTGGTTTTTCAACACTAACACAAGTGCGAAAAGTGGTTTTTCAACACTAACACAAGTGCGAAAAGTGGTTTTTCAACACTAACACAAGTGCGAAAAGTGTTTTTTCCACACTAATACAAGTGCAAAAGTGGTTTCCTGCACCAACACAAGTGCGAAAAGTGGTTTTTCAACACTAACACAAGTGCGAAAAGTGGTTTTTCAACACTAACACAAGTGTGAAAAGTGGTTTTTCAACACTAACAAGTGCGAAAAGTGGTTTTTCAACACTAACACAAGTGTGAAAAGTGGTTTTTCAACACTAACAAGTGCGAAAAGTGGTTTTTCAACACTAACACAAGTACGAAAAGTGGTTTTTCAACACTATCACAAGTGCAAAAAGTGTTTTTTCCACACTAATACAAGTGGAAAAGTGGTTTCCTGCACCAACACAAGTGCGAAAAGTGGTTTTTCAACACTAACACAAGTGCGAAAAGTGGTTTTTCAACACTAACACAAGTGCGAAAAGTGGTTTTTCCACACTAATACAAGTGCAAAAGTGGTTTCCTGCACCAACACAAGTGCGAAAAGTGGTTTTTCAACACTAACACAAGTGCGAAAAGTGGTTTTTCAACACCAACACAAGTGCGAAAAGTGGTTTTTCAACACTAACACAAGTGCGAAAAGTGGTTTTTCAACACTAACACAAGTGCGAAAAGTGTTTTTTCCACACTAATACAAGTGCAAAAGTGGTTTCCTGCACCAACACAAGTGCGAAAAGTGGTTTTTCAACACTGACACAAGTGCGAAAAGTGGTTTTTGAACACTATCACAAGTGCAAAAAGTGTTTTTTCCACACTAATACAAGAGCAAAAGTGGTTTCCTGCACCAACACAAGTGCGAAAAGTGGTTTTTCAACACTAACACAAGTGCGAAAAGTGGTTTTTCAACACTAACACAAGTGCGAAAAGTGTTTTTTCCACACTAATACAAGTGCAAAAGTGGTTTCCTGCACCAACACAAGTGCGAAAAGTGGTTTTTCAACACTAACACAAGTGCGAAAAGTGGTTTTTCAACACTAACACAAGAGCGAAAAGTGGTTTTTCAACACTAACACAAGTGCGAAAAGTGGTTTTTCAACACTAACACAAGTGCGAAAAGTGTTTTTTCCACACTAATACAAGTGCAAAAGTGGTTTCCTGCACCAACACAACTGCGAAAAGTGGTTTTTCAACACTAACACAAGTGCGAAAAGTGGTTTTTCAACACTAACACAAGTGCGAAAAGTGTTTTTTCCACACTAATACAAGTGCAAAAGTGGTTTCCTACACCAACACAAGTGCGAAAAGTGGTTTTTCAACACTAACACAAGTGCGAAAAGTGGTTTTTCAACACTAACACAAGTGCGAAAAGTGGTTTTTCAACACTATCACAAGTGCAAAAAGTGTTTTTTCCACACTAATACAAGTGCAAAAGTGGTTTCCTGCACCAACACAAGTGCGAAAAGTGGTTTTTCAACACTATCACAAGTGCAAAAAGTGTTTTTTCCACACTAATACAAGGGCAAAAGTGGTTTCCTGCACCAACACAAGTGCGAAAAGTGGTTTTTCAACACTAACACAAGTGCGAAAAGTGGTTTTTCAACACTAACACAAGTGCGAAAAGTGGTTTTTCAACACTAACACAAGTGCAAAAAGTGTTTTTTCCACACTAATACAAGTGTAAAAGTGGTTTCCTGCACCAACACAAGTGCGAAAAGTGGTTTTTCAACACTAACACAAGTGCGAAAAGTGGTTTTTCAACACTAACACAAGTGCGAAAAGTGGTTTTTCAACACTAACACAAGTGCGAAAAGTGGTTTTTCAACACTAACACAAGTGCGAAAAGTGTTTTTTCCACACTAATACAAGTGCAAAAGTGGTTTCCTGCACCAACACAAGTGCGAAAAGTGGTTTTTCAACACTAACACAAGTGCGAAAAGTGGTTGTTCAACACTAACACAAGTGCGAAAAGTGTTTTTTCCACACTAATACAAGTGCAAAAGTGGTTTCCTGCACCAACACAAGTGCGAAAAGTGGTTTTTCAACACTAACACAAGTGCGAAAAGTGGTTTTTCAACACTAACACAAGTGCGAAAAGTGGTTTTTCAACACTAACACAAGTGCGAAAAGTGGTTTTTCAACACTAACACAAGTGACAAAAGTGGTTTTTCAACACTAACACAAGTGCGAAAAGTGGTTTTTCAACACTATCACAAGTGCAAAAAGTGTTTTTTCCACACTAATACAAGTGCAAAAGTGGTTTCCTGCACCAACACAAGTGCGAAAAGTGGTTTTTCAACACTAACACAAGTTTAAAAAGTGGTTTTTCAACACTAACACAAGTGCAAAAAGTGGTTTTTCAACACTAACACAAGTGCGAAAAGTGGTTTTTCCACACTAATACAAGTGCAAAAGTGGTTTCCTGCACCAACACAAGTGCGAAAAGTGGTTTTTCAACACTATCACAAGTGCAAAAAGTGTTTTTTCCACACTAATACAAGTGCAAAAGTGGTTTCCTGCACCAACACAAGTGCGAAAAGTGGTTTTTCAACACTAACACAAGTGCGAAAAGTGGTTTTTCAACACTAACACAAGTGCGAAAAGTGGTTTTTCCACACTAATACAAGTGCAAAAGTGGTTTCCTGCACCAACACAAGTGCGAAAAGTTGTTTTTCAACACTAACACAAGTGCGAAAAGTGGTTTTTCAACACTAACACAAGTGCGAAAAGTGGTTTTTCAACACTATCACAAGTGCAAAAAGTTGTTTTTCCACCTAATACAAGGGCAAAAGTGGTTTCCTGCACCAACACAAGTGCGCAAAGTGGTTTTTCAACACTAACACAAGTGCGAAAAGTGGTTTTTCAACACTAACACAAGTGCGAAAAGTCGTTTTTCAACACTAACACAAGTGCAAAAAGTGTTTTTTCCACACTAATACAAGTGTAAAAGTGGTTTCCTGCACCAACACAAGTGCGAAAAGTGGTTTTTCAACACTAACACAAGTGCGAAAAGTGGTTTTTCAACACTAACACAAGTGCGAAAAGTGGTTTTTCAACACTAACACAAGTGCGAAAAGTGGTTTTTCAACAGTAACACAAGTGCGAAAAGTGTTTTTTCCACACTAATACAAGTGCAAAAGTGGTTTCCTGCACCAACACAAGTGCGAAAAGTGGTTTTTCAACACTAACACAAGTGCGAAAAGTGGTTTTTCAACACTAACACAAGTGTGAAAAGTGGTTTTTCAACACTAACAAGTGCGAAAAGTGGTTTTTCAACACTAACACAAGTGTGAAAAGTGGTTTTTCAACACTAACAAGTGCGAAAAGTGGTTTTTCAACACTAACACAAGTACGAAAAGTGGTTTTTCAACACTATCACAAGTGCAAAAAGTGTTTTTTCCACACTAATACAAGTGGAAAAGTGGTTTCCTGCACCAACACAAGTGCGAAAAGTGGTTTTTCAACACTAACACAAGTGCGAAAAGTGGTTTTTCAACACTAACACAAGTGCGAAAAGTGGTTTTTCCACACTAATACAAGTGCAAAAGTGGTTTCCTGCACCAACACAAGTGCGAAAAGTGGTTTTTCAACACTAACACAAGTGCGAAAAGTGGTTTTTCAACACCAACAAGTGCGAAAAGTGGTTTTTCAACACTAACACAAGTGCGAAAAGTGGTTTTTCAACACTAACACAAGTGCGAAAAGTGTTTTTTCCACACTAATACAAGTGCAAAAGTGGTTTCCTGCACCAACACAAGTGCGAAAAGTGGTTTTTCAACACTGACACAAGTGCGAAAAGTGGTTTTTGAACACTATCACAAGTGCAAAAAGTGTTTTTTCCACACTAATACAAGAGCAAAAGTGGTTTCCTGCACCAACACAAGTGCGAAAAGTGGTTTTTCAACACTAACACAAGTGCGAAAAGTGGTTTTTCAACACTAACACAAGTGCGAAAAGTGTTTTTTCCACACTAATACAAGTGCAAAAGTGGTTTCCTGCACCAACACAAGTGCGAAAAGTGGTTTTTCAACACTAACACAAGTGCGAAAAGTGGTTTTTCAACACTAACACAAGAGCGAAAAGTGGTTTTTCAACACTAACACAAGTGCGAAAAGTGGTTTTTCAACACTAACACAAGTGCGAAAAGTGTTTTTTCCACACTAATACAAGTGCAAAAGTGGTTTCCTGCACCAACACAACTGCGAAAAGTGGTTTTTCAACACTAACACAAGTGCGAAAAGTGGTTTTTCAACACTAACACAAGTGCGAAAAGTGTTTTTTCCACACTAATACAAGTGCAAAAGTGGTTTCCTGCACCAACACAAGTGCGAAAAGTGGTTTTTCAACACTAACACAAGTGCGAAAAGTGGTTTTTCAACACTATCACAAGTGCAAAAAGTGTTTTTTCCACACTAATACAAGTGCAAAAGTGGTTTCCTGCACCAACACAAGTGCGAAAAGTGGTTTTTCAACACTATCACAAGTGCAAAAAGTGTTTTTTCCACACTAATACAAGGGCAAAAGTGGTTTCCTGCACCAACACAAGTGCGAAAAGTGGTTTTTCAACACTAACACAAGTGCGAAAAGTGGTTTTTCAACACTAACACAAGTGCGAAAAGTGGTTTTTCAACACTAACACAAGTGCAAAAAGTGTTTTTTCCACACTAATACAAGTGTAAAAGTGGTTTCCTGCACCAACACAAGTGCGAAAAGTGGTTTTTCAACACTAACACAAGTGCGAAAAGTGGTTTTTCAACACTAACACAAGTGCGAAAAGTGGTTTTTCAACACTAACACAAGTGCGAAAAGTGGTTTTTCAACACTAACACAAGTGCGAAAAGTGTTTTTTCCACACTAATACAAGTGCAAAAGTGGTTTCCTGCACCAACACAAGTGCGAAAAGTGGTTTTTCAACACTAACACAAGTGCGAAAAGTGGTTTTTCAACACTAACACAAGTGTGAAAAGTGGTTTTTCAACACTAACAAGTGCGAAAAGTGGTTTTTCAACACTAACACAAGTGTGAAAAGTGGTTTTTCAACACTAACACAAGTGCGAAAAGTGGTTTTTCAACACTAACACAAGTGCGAAAAGTGGTTTTTCCACACTAATACAAGTGCAAAAGTGGTTTCCTGCACCAACACAAGTGCGAAAAGTGGTTTTTCAACACTAACACAAGTGCGAAAAGTGGTTTTTCAACACCAACACAAGTGCGAAAAGTGGTTTTTCAACACTAACACAAGTGCGAAAAGTGGTTTTTCAACACTAACACAAGTGCGAAAAGTGTTTTTTCCACACTAATACAAGTGCAAAAGTGGTTTCCTGCACCAACACAAGTGCGAAAAGTGGTTTTTCAACACTGGCACAAGTGCGAAAAGTGGTTTTTGAACACTATCACAAGTGCAAAAAGTGTTTTTTCCACACTAATACAAGTGCAAAAGTGGTTTCCTGCACCAACACAAGTGCGAAAAGTGGTTTTTCAACACTAACACAAGTGCGAAAAGTGTTTTTTCCACACTAATACAAGTGCAAAAGTGGTTTCCTGCACCAACACAAGTACGAAAAGTGGTTTTTCAACACTAACACAAGTGCGAAAAGTGGTTTTTCAACACTAACACAAGAGCGAAAAGTGGTTTTTCAACACAAACACAAGTGCGAAAAGTGGTTTTTCAACACTAACACAAGTGCGAAAAGTGTTTTTTCCACACTAATACAAGTGCAAAAGTGGTTTCCTGCACCAACACAACTGCGAAAAGTGGTTTTTCAACACTAACACAAGTGCGAAAAGTGGTTTTTCAACACTAACACAAGTGCGAAAAGTGTTTTTTCCACACTAATACAAGTGCAAAAGTGGTTTCCTGCACCAACACAAGTGCGAAAAGTGGTTTTTCAACACTAACACAAGTGCGAAAAGTGGTTTTTCAACACTAACACAAGTGCGAAAAGTGGTTTTTGAACACTATCACAAGTGCAAAAAGTGTTTTTTCCACACTAATACAAGTGCAAAAGTGGTTTCCTGCACCAACACAAGTGCGAAAAGTGGTTTTTCAACACTAACACAAGTGCGAAAAGTGGTTTTTCCACAATAACACAAGTGCAAAAAGTGTTTTTTCCACATTAATACAAGTGCAAAAGTGGTTTCCTGCACCAACACAAGTGCGAAAAGTGGTTTTTCAACACTAACACAAGTGCAAAAAGTGGTTTTTCAACACTAACACAAGTGCGAAAAGTGGTTTTTCCACACTAATACAAGTGCAAAAGTGGTTTCCTGCACAAACACAAGTGCGAAAAGTGGTTTTTCAACACTATCACAAGTGCGAAAAGTGTTTTTTCCACACTAATACAAGTGCAAAAGTGGTTTCCTGCACCAACACAAGTGCGAAAAGTGGTTTTTCAACACTATCAGAAGTGCAAAAATTGTTTTTTCCACACTAATACAAGTGCAAAAGTGGTTTCCTGCACCAACACAAGTGCAAAAAGTGATTTTTCAACACGAACACAAGTGCGAAAAGTGGTTTTTCAACACTAACACAAGTGCGAAAAGTGGTTTTTCAACACTAACACAAGTGCGAAAAGTGGTTTTACCACACTAATACAAGTGCAAAAGTGGTTTCCTGCACCAACACAAGTGCGAAAAGTGGTTTTTCAACACTATCACAAGTGCAAAAAGTGTTTTTTCCACACTAATACAAGTGCAAAAGTGGTTTCCTGCACCAACACAAGTGCGAAAAGTGGTTTTTCAACACTAACACAAGTGCGAAAAGTGGTTTTTCAACACTAACACAAGTGCGAAAAGTGGTTTTTCAACACTAACACAAGTGCGAAAAGTGGTTTTTCAACACTAACACAAGTGCAAAAAGTGGTTTTTCCACACTAATACAAGTGCAAAAGTGGTTTCCTGCACCAACACAAGTGCGAAAAGTGGTTTTTCAACACTAACACAAGTGCGAAAAGTGGTTTTTCAACACTAACACAAGTGCGAAAAGTGGTTTTTCAACACTAACACAAGTGCGAAAAGTGGTTTTTCAACACTAACACAAGTGCGAAAAGTGTTTTTTCCACACTAATACAAGTGCAAAAGTGGTTCCTGCACCAACACAAGTGCGAAAAGTGGTTTTTCAACACTATCACAAGTGCAAAAAGTGTTTTTTCCACACTAATACAAGTGCAAAAGTGGTTTCCTGCACCAACACAAGTGCGAAAAGTGGTTTTTCAACATTAACACAAGTGCGAAAAGTGGCTTTTCAACACTAACACAAGTGCGAAAAGTGTTTTTTCCACACTAATACAAGTGCGAAAGTGGTTTCCTGCACCAACACAAGTGCGGAAAGTGGTTTTTCAACACTAACACAAGTGCGAAAAGTGGTTTTTCAACACTAACACAAGTGCGAAAAGTGGTTTTTCAACACTAACACAAGTGCGAAAAGTGGTTTTTCAACACTAACACAAGTGCGAAAAGTGGTTTTTCAACACTAACACAAGTGCGAAAAGTGGTTTTTCAACACTAACACAAGTGCGAAAAGTGGTTTTTCAACACTAACACAAGTGCGAAAAGTGTTTTTTCCACACTAATGCAAGTGCAAAAGTGGTTTCCTGCACCAACACAACTGCGAAAAGTGGTTTTTCAACACTAACACAAGTGCGAAATGTGGTTTTTCAACACTATCACA
Organism: Myxine glutinosa; assembly: GCF_964187855.1. Lineage (NCBI taxonomy): Eukaryota > Metazoa > Chordata > Myxini > Myxiniformes > Myxinidae > Myxine > Myxine glutinosa. Next base: position 16,432,748 of record NC_136269.1, on the reverse strand, counting down.
AGTGCAAAAAGTGTTTTTTCCACACTAATACAAGTGCAAAAGTGGTTTCCTGCACCAACACAAGTGCGAAAAGTGGTTTTTCAACATTAACACAAGTGCGAAAAGTGGCTTTTCAACACTAACACAAGTGCGAAAAGTGTTTTTTCCACACTAATACAAGTGCAAAAGTGGTTTCATGCACCAACACAACTGCGAAAAGTGGTTTTTCAACACTAACACAAGTGCGAAAAGTGGTTTTTCAACACTAACACAAGTGCGAAAAGTGGTTTTTCAACACTAACACAAGTGCGAAAAGTGTTTTTTCCACACTAATACAAGTGTAAAAGTGGTTTCCTGCACCAACACAAGTGCGAAAAGTGGTTTTTCAACACTAACACAAGGGCGAAAAGTGGTTTTTCAACACTATCACAAGTGCAAAAAGTGTTTTTTCCACACTAATACAAGTGCAAAAGTGGTTTCCTGCACCAACACAAGTGCGAAAAGTGGTTTTTCAACACTATCACAAGTGCAAAAAGTGTTTTTTCCACACTAATACAAGGGCAAAAGTGGTTTCCTGCACCAACACAAGTGCGAAAAGTGGTTTTTCAACACTAACACAAGTGCGAAAAGTGGTTTTTCAACACTAACACAAGTGCAAAAAGTGGTTTTTCAACACTAACACAAGTGCAAAAAGTGTTTTTTCCACACTAATACAAGTGTAAAAGTGGTTTCCTGCACCAACACAAGTGCGAAAAGTGGTTTTTCAACACTAACACAAGTGCGAAAAGTGGTTTTTCAACACTAACATAAGTGCGAAAAGTGGTTTTTCAACACTAAAACAAGTGCGAAAAGTGGTTTTTCAACACTAACACAAGTGCGAAAAGTGTTTTTCCACACTAATACAAGTGCAAAAGTGGTTTCCTGCACCAACACAAGTGCGAAAAGTGGTTTTTCAACACTATCAGAAGTGCGAAAAGTGGTTTTTCAACACTAACACAAGTGTGAAAAGTGTTTTTTCAACACTAACAAGTGCGAAAAGTGGTTTTTCAACACTAACACAAGTGTGAAAAGTGGTTTTTCAACACTAACACAAGTGCGAAAAGTGGTTTTTCAACACTAACACAAGTGCGAAAAGTGGTTTTTCCACACTAATACAAGTGCAAAAGTGGTTTCCTGCACCAACACAAGTGCGAAAAGTGGTTTTTCAACACTAACACAAGTGCGAAAAGTGGTTTTTCAACACCAACACAAGTGCGAAAAGTGGTTTTTCAACACTAACACAAGTGCGAAAAGTGGTTTTTCAACACTAACACAAGTGCGAAAAGTTTTTTTTCCACACTAATACAAGTGCAAAAGTGGTTTCCTGCACCAACACAAGTGCGAAAAGTGGTTTTTCAACACTGACACAAGTGCGAAAAGTGGTTTTTGAACACTATCACAAGTGCAAAAAGTGTTTTTTCCACACTAATACAAGTGCAAAAGTGGTTTCCTGCACCAACACAAGTGCGAAAAGTGGTTTTTCAACACTAACACAAGTGCGAAAAGTGGTTTTTCAACACTAACACAAGTGCGAAAAGTGTTTTTTCCACACTAATACAAGTGCAAAAGTGGTTTCCTGCACCAACACAAGTACGAAAAGTGGTTTTTCAACACTAACACAAGTGCGAAAAGTGGTTTTTCAACACTAACACAAGAGCGAAAAGTGGTTTTTCAACACTAACACAAGTGCGAAAAGTGGTTTTTCAACACTAACACAAGTGCGAAAAGTGTTTTTTCCACACTAATACAAGTGCAAAAGTGGTTTCCTGCACCAACACAACTGCGAAAAGTGGTTTTTCAACACTAACACAAGTGCGAAATGTGGTTTTTCAACACTAACACAAGTGCGAAAAGTGGTTTTTCAACACTAACACAAGTGCGAAAAGTGTTTTTTCCACACTAATACAAGTGCAAAAGTGGTTTCTTGCACCAACACAAGTGCGAAAAGTGGTTTTTCAACACTAACACAAGTGCGAAAAGTGGTTTTTCAACACTAACACAAGTGCGAAAAGTGGTTTTTGAACACTATCACAAGTGCAAAAAGTGTTTTTTCCACACTAATACAAGTGCAAAAGTGGTTTCCTGCACCAACACAAGTGCGAAAAGTGGTTTTTCAACACTAACACAAGTGCGAAAAGTGGTTTTTCCACAATAACACAAGTGCAAAAAGTGTTTTTTCCACATTAATACAAGTGCAAAAGTGGTTTCCTGCACCAACACAAGTGCGAAAAGTGGTTTTTCAACACTAACACAAGTGCAAAAAGTGGTTTTTCAACACTAACACAAGTGCGAAAAGTGGTTTTTCCACACTAATACAAGTGCAAAAGTGGTTTCCTGCACCAACACAAGTGCGAAAAGTGGTTTTTCAACACTATCACAAGTGCAAAAAGTGTTTTTTCCACACTAATACAAGTGCAAAAGTGGTTTCCTGCACCAACACAAGTGCGAAAAGTGGTTTTTCAACACTATCAGAAGTGCAAAAATTGTTTTTTCCACACTAATACAAGTGCAAAAGTGGTTTCCTGCACCAACACAAGTGCAAAAAGTGATTTTTCAACACTAACACAAGTGCGAAAAGTGGTTTTTCAACACTAACACAAGTGCGAAAAGTGGTTTTTCAACACTAACACAAGTGCGAAAAGTGGTTTTACCACACTAATACAAGTGCAAAAGTGGTTTCCTGCACCAACACAAGTGCGAAAAGTGGTTTTTCAACACTATCACAAGTGCAAAAAGTGTTTTTTCCACACTCATACAAGTGCAAAAGTGGTTTCCTGCACCAACACAAGTGCGAAAAGTGGTTTTTCAACACTAACACAAGTGCGAAAAGTGGTTTTTCAACACTAACACAAGTGCGAAAAGTGGTTTTTCAACACTAACACAAGTGCGAAAAGTGGTTTTTCAACACTAACACAAGTGCGAAAAGTGGTTTTTCAACACTAACACAAGTGCAAAAAGTGGTTTTTCCACACTAATACAAGTGCAAAAGTGGTTCCTGCACCAACACAAGTGCGAAAAGTGGTTTTTCAACACTATCACAAGTGCAAAAAGTGTTTTTTCCACACTAATACAAGTGCAAAAGTGGTTTCCTGCACCAACACAAGTGCGAAAAGTGGTTTTTCAACATTAACACAAGTGCGAAAAGTGGCTTTTCAACACTAACACAAGTGCGAAAAGTGTTTTTTCCACACTAATACAAGTGCGAAAGTGGTTTCCTGCACCAACACAAGTGCGGAAAGTGGTTTTTCAACACTAACACAAGTGCGAAAAGTGGTTTTTCAACACTAACACAAGTGCGAAAAGTGGTTTTTCAACACTAACACAAGTGCGAAAAGTGGTTTTTCAACACTAACACAAGTGCGAAAAGTGGTTTTTCAACACTAACACAAGTGCGAAAAGTGGTTTTTCAACACTAACACAAGTGCGAAAAGTGGTTTTTCAACACTAACACAAGTGCGAAAAGTGTTTTTTCCACACTAATGCAAGTGCAAAAGTGGTTTCCTGCACCAACACAACTGCGAAAAGTGGTTTTTCAACACTAACACAAGTGCGAAATGTGGTTTTTCAACACTATCACAAGTGCAAAAAGTGTTTTTTCCACACTAATACAAGTGCAAAAGTGGTTTCCTGCACCAACACAAGTGCGAAAAGTGGTTTTTCAACATTAACACAAGTGCGAAAAGTGGCTTTTCAACACTAACACAAGTGCGAAAAGTGTTTTTTCCACACTAATACAAGTGCAAAAGTGGTTTCCTGCACCAACACAAGTGCGGAAAGTGGTTTTTCAACACTAACACAAGTGCGAAAAGTGGTTTTTCAACACTAACACAAGTGCGGAAAGTGGTTTTTCAACACTAACACAAGTGTGAAAAGTGGTTTTTCAACACTAACACAAGTGCGAAAAGTGTTTTTTCCACACTAATACAAGTGCAAAAGTGGTTCCTGCACCAACACAAGTGCAAAAAGTGGTTTTTCAACACTAACACAAGTGCGAAAAGTGGTTTTTCAACACTAACACAAGTGCGAAAAGTGGTTTTTCAACACTATCACAAGTGCAAAAAGTGTTTTTTCCACAGTAATACAAGTGCAAAAGTGGTTTCCTGCACCAACACAAGTGCGAAAAGTGGTTTTTAAACACTAACACAAGTGCGAAAAGTGTTTTTTCCACACTAATACAAGTGCAAAAGTGGTTTCCTGCACCAACACAAGTGCGAAAAGTGGTTTTTCAACACTAACACAAGTGCGAAAAGTGGTTTTTCAACACTAACACAAGTGTGAAAAGTGGTTTTTCAACACTATCACAAGTGCAAAAAGTGTTTTTTCCACACTAATACAAGTGCAAAAGTGGTTTCCTGCACCAACACAAGTGCGAAAAGTGGTTTTTCAACACTAACACAAGTGCGAAAAGTGGTTTTTCAACACTAACACAAGTGCAAAAGTGGTTTCCTGCACCAACACAAGTGCGAAAAGTGGTTTTTCAACACTAACACAAGTGCGAAAAGTGGTTTTTCAACACTAACACAAGTGCAAAAAGTGTTTTTTCCACACTAATACAAGTGCAAAAGTGGTTTCCTGCACCAACACAAGTGCGAAAAGTGGTTTTTCAACACAACACAAGTGCGAAAAGTGGTTTTTCAACACTAACACAAGTGCGAAAAGTGTTTTTTCCACACTAATACAAGTGCAAAAGTGGTTTCCTGCACCAACACAAGTGCGAAAAGTGGTTTTTCAACACTAACACAAGGGCGAAAAGTGGTTTTTCAACACTAACACAAGTGCGAAAAGTGTTTTTTCCACACTAATACAAGTGCAAAAGTGGTTTCCTGCACCAACACAAGTGCGAAAAGTGGTTTTTCAACACTAACACAAGTGCGAAAAGTGGTTTTCCAACACTAACACAAGTGCGAAAAGTGGTTTTTCAACACTAACACAAGTGACAAAAGTGGTTTTTCAACACCAACACAAGTGCGAAAAGTGTTTTTCCACACTAATACAAGTGCAAAAGTGGTTTCCTGCACCAACACAAGTGCGAAAAGTGGTTTATCAACACTAACACAAGTGCGAAAAGTGGTTTTTCAACACTATCACAAGTGCAAAAAGTGTTTTTTCCACACTAATACAAGTGCAAAAGTGGTTTCCTGCACCAACACAAGTGCGAAAAGTGGTTTTTCAACACTAACACAAGTGCGAAAAGTGGTTTCCTGCACTAACACAAGAGCGAAAAGTGGTTTTTCAACACTAACACAAGTGCGAAAAGTGGTTTTTCAACACTAACACAAGTGCGAAAAGTGTTTTTTCCACACTAATACAAGTGCAAAAGTGGTTTCCTGCACCAACACAACTGCGGAAAGTGGTTTTTCAACACTAACACAAGTGCGAAAAGTGGTTTTTCAACACTAACACAAGTGCGAAAAGTGGTTTTTCAACACTAACACAAGTGCGAAAAGTGTTTTTTCCACACTAATACAAGTGCAAAAGTGGTTTCCTGCACCAACACAAGTGCGAAAAGTGGTTTTTCAACACTAACACAAGTGCGAAAAGTGGTTTTTCAACACTAACACAAGTGCGAAAAGTGGTTTTTGAACACTATCACAAGTGCAAAAAGTGTTTTTTCCACACTAATACAAGTGCAAAAGTGGTTTCCTGCACCAACACAAGTGCGAAAAGTGGTTTTTCAACACTAACACAAGTGCGAAAAGTGGTTTTTCCACAATAACACAAGTGCAAAAAGTGTTTTTTCCACATTAATACAAGTGCAAAAGTGGTTTCCTGCACCAACACAAGTGCGAAAAGTGGTTTTTCAACACTAACACAAGTGCAAAAAGTGGTTTTTCAACACTAACACAAGTGCGAAAAGTGGTTTTTCCACACTAATACAAGTGCAAAAGTGGTTTCCTGCACCAACACAAGTGCGAAAAGTGGTTTTTCAACACTATCACAAGTGCAAAAAGTGTTTTTTCCACACTAATACAAGTGCAAAAGTGGTTTCCTGCACCAACACAAGTGCGATAAGTGGTTTTTCAACACTATCAGAAGTGCAAAAATTGTTTTTTCCACACTAATACAATTGCAAAAGTGGTTTCCTGCACCAACACAAGTGCAAAAAGTGATTTTTCAACACTAACACAAGTGCGAAAAGTGGTTTTTTCAACACTAACACAAGTGCGAAAAGTGGTTTTTCAACACTAACACAAGTGCGAAAAGTGGTTTTACCACACTAATACAAGTGCAAAAGTGGTTTCCTGCACCAACACAAGTGCGAAAAGTGGTTTTTCAACACTATCACAAGTGCAAAAAGTGTTTTTTCCACACTAATACAAGTGCAAAAGTGGTTTCCTGCACCAACACAAGTGCGAAAAGTGGTTTTTTCAACACTAACACAAGTGCGAAAAGTGGTTTTTCAACACTAACACAAGTGCGAAAAGTGGTTTTTCAACACTAACACAAGTGCGAAAAGTGGTTTTTCAACACTAACACAAGTGCAAAAAGTGGTTTTTCCACACTAATACAAGTGCAAAAGTGGTTTCCTGCACCAACACAAGTGCGAAAAGTGGTTTTTCAACACTAACACAAGTGCGAAAAGTGGTTTTTCAACACTAACACAAGTGCGAAAAGTGGTTTTTCAACACTAACACAAGTGCGAAAAGTGGTTTTTCAACACTAACACAAGTGCGAAAAGTGCTTTTTCCACACTAATACAAGTGCAAAAGTGGTTCCTGCACCAACACAAGTGCGAAAAGTGGTTTTTCAACACTATCACAAGTGCAAAAAGTGTTTTTTCCACACTAATACAAGTGCAAAAGTGGTTTCCTGCACCAACACAAGTGCGAAAAGTGGTTTTTCAACATTAACACAAGTGCGAAAAGTGGCTTTTCAACACTAACACAAGTGCGAAAAGTGTTTTTTCCACACTAATACAAGTGCGAAAGTGGTTTCCTGCACCAACACAAGTGCGGAAAGTGGTTTTTCAACACTAACACAAGTGCGAAAAGTGGTTTTTCAACACTAACACAAGTGCGAAAAGTGGTTTTTCAACACTAACACAAGTGCGAAAAGTGGTTTTTCAACACTAACACAAGTGCGAAAAGTGGTTTTTCAACACTAACACAAGTGCGAAAAGTGGTTTTTCAACACTAACACAAGTGCGAAAAGTGGTTTTTCAACACTAACACAAGTGCGAAAAGTGTTTTTTCCACACTAATGCAAGTGCAAAAGTGGTTTCCTGCACCAACACAACTGCGAAAAGTGGTTTTTCAACACTAACACAAGTGCGAAATGTGGTTTTTCAACACTATCACAAGTGCAAAAAGTGTTTTTTCCACACTAATACAAGTGCAAAAGTGGTTTCCTGCACCAACACAAGTGCGAAAAGTGGTTTTTCAACATTAACACAAGTGCGAAAAGTGGCTTTTCAACACTAACACAAGTGCGAAAAGTGTTTTTTCCACACTAATACAAGTGCAAAAGTGGTTTCCTGCACCAACACAAGTGCGGAAAGTGGTTTTTCAACACTAACACAAGTGCGAAAAGTGGTTTTTCAACACTAACACAAGTGCGGAAAGTAGTTTTTCAACACTAACACAAGTGTGAAAAGTGGTTTTTCAACACTAACACAAGTGCGAAAAGTGTTTTTTCCACACTAATACAAGTGCAAAAGTGGTTCCTGCACCAACACAAGTGCAAAAAGTGGTTTTTCAACACTAACACAAGTGCGAAAAGTGGTTTTTCAACACTAACATAAGTGCGAAAAGTGGTTTTTCAACACTATCACAAGTGCAAAAAGTGTTTTTTCCACAGTAATACAAGTGCAAAAGTGGTTTCCTGCACCAACACAAGTGCGAAAAGTGGTTTTTCAACACTAACACAAGTGCGAAAAGTGTTTTTTCCACACTAATACAAGTGCAAAAGTGGTTTCCTGCACCAACACAAGTGCGAAAAGTGGTTTTTCAACACTAACACAAGTGCGAAAAGTGGTTTTTCAACACTAACACAAGTGTGAAAAGTGGTTTTTCAACACTATCACAAGTGCAAAAAGTGTTTTTTCCACACTAATACAAGTGCAAAAGTGGTTTCCTGCACCAACACAAGTGCGAAAAGTGGTTTTTCAACACTAACACAAGTGCGAAACGTGGTTTTTCAACACTAACACAAGTGCAAAAGTGGTTTCCTGCACCAACACAAGTGCGAAAAGTGGTTTTTCAACACTAACACAAGTGCGAAAAGTGGTTTTTCAACACTAACACAAGTGCAAAAAGTGTTTTTTCCACACTAATACAAGTGCAAAAGTGGTTTCCTGCACCAACACAAGTGCGAAAAGTGGTTTTTCAACACAACACAAGTGCGAAAAGTGGTTTTTCAACACTAACACAAGTGCGAAAAGTGTTTTTTCCACACTAATACAAGTGCAAAAGTGGTTTCCTGCACCAACACAAGTGCGAAAAGTGGTTTTTCAACACTAACACAAGGGCGAAAAGTGGTTTTTCAACACTAACACAAGTGCGAAAAGTGTTTTTTCCACACTAATACAAGTGCAAAAGTGGTTTCCTGCACCAACACAAGTGCGAAAAGTGGTTTTTCAACACTAACACAAGTGCGAAAAGTGGTTTTCCAACACTAACACAAGTGCGAAAAGTGGTTTTTCAACACTAACACAAGTGACAAAAGTGGTTTTTCAACACTAACACAAGTGCGAAAAGTGGTTTTCCAACACTAACACAAGTGCGAAAAGTGGTTTATCAACACTAACACAAGTGCGAAAAGTGGTTTTTCAACACTATCACAAGTGCAAAAAGTGTTTTTTCCACACTAATACAAGTGCAAAAGTGGTTTCCTGCACCAACACAAGTGCGAAAAGTGGTTTTTCAACACCAACACAAGTGCAAGTGCAAAAATTGGTTTTTCAACACGAACACAAGTGCGAAAAGTGGTTTTTCAACACTATCACAAGTGCAAAAAGTGTTTTTTCCACACTAATACAAGTGCAAAAGTGGTTTCCTGCACCAACACAAGTGCGAAAAGTGGTTTTTCAACACTAACACAAGTGCAAAAAGTGGTTTTTCAGCACTAACACAAGTGCGAAAAGTGGTTTTTCCACACTAATACAAGTGCAAAAGTGGTTTCCTGCACCAACACAAGTGCGAAAAGTGGTTTTTCAACACTAACACAAGTGCGAAGAGTGGTTTTTCAACACTAACACAAGTGCGAAAAGTGGTTTTTCAACACTATCACAAGTGCAAAAAGTGTTTTTTCCACACTAATACAAGTGCAAAAGTGGTTTCCTGCACCAACACAAGAGCGAAAAGTGGTTTTTCAACACTAACACAAGTGCAAAAAGTGGTTTTTCAACACTAACACAAGTGCGAAAAGTGGTTTTACCACACTGATACAAGTGCAAAAGTGGTTTCCTGCACCAACACAAGTGCGAAAACTGGTTTTTCAACACTATCACAAGTGCAAAAAGTGTTTTTTCCACACTAATACAAGTGCAAAAGTGGTTTCCTGCACCAACACAAGTGCGAAAAGTGGTTTTTCAACACTAACACAAGTGCGAAAAGTGGTTTTTCAACACTAACACAAGTGCGAAAAGTGGTTTTTCAACACTAACACAAGTGCGAAAAGTGGTTTTTCCACACTAATACAAGTGCAAAAGTGGTTTCCTGCACCAACACAAGTGCGAAAAGTGGTTTTTCAACACTAACACAAGTGCGAAAAGTGGTTTTTCAACACTAACACAAGTGCGAAAAGTGGTTTTTCAACACTAACACAAGTGCGAAAAGTGGTTTTTCAACACTAACACAAGTGCGAAAAGTGTTTTTTCCACACTAATACAAGTGCAAAAGTGGTTTCCTGCACCAACACAAGTGCGAAAAGTGGTTTTTCAACACTAACACAAGTGCGAAAAGTGGTTTTTCAACACTAACACAAGTGCGAAAAGTGGTTTTTCAACACTATCACAAGTGCAAAAAGTGTTTTTTCCACACTAATACAAGTGCAAAAGTGGTTTCCTGCACCAACACAAGTGCGAAAAGTGGTTTTTCAACATTAACACAAGTGCGAAAAGTGGCTTTTCAACACTAACACAAGTGCGAAAAGTGTTTTTTCCACACTAATACAAGTGCGAAAGTGGTTTGCTGCACCAACACAAGTGCGGAAAGTGGTTTTTCAACACTAACACAAGTGCGAAAAGTGGTTTTTCAACACTAACACAAGTGCGAAAAGTGGTTTTTCAACACTAACACAAGTGCGAAAAGTGGTTTTTCAACACTAACACAAGTGCGAAAAGTGGTTTTTCAACACTAACACAAGTGCGAAAAGTGGTTTTTCAACACTAACACAAGTGCGAAAAGTGGTTTTTCAACACTAACACAAGTGCAAAAAGTGTTTTTTCCACACTAATGGTAGTGCAAAAGTGGTTTCCTGCACCAACACAACTGCGAAAAGTGGTTTTTCAACACTAACACAAGTGCGAAATGTGGTTTTTCAACACTAACACAAGTGCGAAAAGTGGTTTTTCAACACTATCACAAGTGCAAAAAGTGTTTTTTCACACTAATACAAGTGCAAAAGTGGTTTCCTGCACCAACACAAGTGCGAAAAGTGGTTTTTCAACATTAACACAAGTGCGAAAAGTGGCTTTTCAACACTAACACAAGTGCGAAAAGTGTTTTTTCCACACTAATACAAGTGCAAAAGTGGTTTCCTGCACCAACACAAGTGCGGAAAGTGGTTTTTCAACACTAACACAAGTGCGAAAAGTGGTTTTTCAACACTAACACAAGTGCGAAAAGTGTTTTTTCCACACTAATACAAGTGCAAAAGTGGTTTCCTGCACCAACACAAGTGCAAAAAGTGGTTTTTCAACACTAACACAAGTGCGAAAAGTGGTTTTTCAACACTAACACAAGTGCGAAAAGTGGTTTTTCAACACTAACACAAGTGCGAAAAGTGTTTTTTCCACACTAATACAAGTGCAAAAGTGGTTTCCTGCACCAACACAAGTGTGAAAAGTGGTTTTTCAACACTAACACAAGTGTGAAAAGTGGTTTTTCAACACTAACACAGGTGCGAAAAGTGGTTTTTCCACACTAATACAAGTGCAAAAGTGGTTTCCTGCACCAACACAAGTGCGAAAAGTGGTTTTTCAACACTATCACAAGTGCAAAAAGTGTTTTTTCCACACTAATACAAGTGCAAAAGTGGTTTCCTGCACCAACACAAGTGCGAAAAGTGGTTTTTCAACACTATCAGAAGTGCAAAAATTGTTTTTTCCACACTAATACAAGTGCAAAAGTGGTTTCCTGCACCAACACAAGTGCAAAAAGTGATTTTTCAACACTAACACAAGTGCGAAAAGTGGTTTTTCACACTAACACAAGTGCGAAAAGTGGTTTTTCAACACTAACACAAGTGCGAAAAGTGGTTTTACCACACTAATACAAGTGCAAAAGTGGTTTCCTGCACCAACACAAGTGCGAAAAGTGGTTTTTCAACACTATCACAAGTGCAAAAATTGTTTTTTCCACACTAATACAAGTGCAAAAGTGGTTTCCTGCACCAACACAAGTGCGAAAAGTGGTTTTTCAACACTAACACAAGTGCGAAAAGTGGTTTTTCAACACTGACACAAGTGCGAAAAGTGGTTTTTCAACACTAACACAAGTGCGAAATCAACACTAACACAAGTGCAAAAAGTGGTTTTTCCACACTAATACAAGTGCAAAAGTGGTTTCCTGCACCAACACAAGTGCGAAAAGTGGTTTTTCAACACTAACACAAGTGCGAAAAGTGGTTTTTCAACACTAACACAAGTGCGAAAAGTGGTTTTTCAACACTAACACAAGTGCGAAAAGTGGTTTTTCAACACTAACACAAGTGCGAAAAGTGTTTTTTCCACACTAATACAAGTGCAAAAGTGGTTTCCTGCACCAACACAAGTGCGAAAAGTGGTTTTTCAACACTAACACAAGGGCGAAAAGTGGTTTTTCAACACTAACACAAGTGCGAAAAGTGTTTTTTCCACACTAATACAAGTGCAAAAGTGGTTTCCTGCACCAACACAAGTGCGAAAAGTGGTTTTTCAACACTAACACAAGTGCGAAAAGTGGTTTTCCAACACTAACACAAGTGCGAAAAGTGGTTTTTCAACACTAACACAAGTGACAAAAGTGGTTTTTCAACACTAACACAAGTGCGAAAAGTGTTTTTCCACACTAATACAAGTGCAAAAGTGGTTTCCTGCACCAACACAAGTGCGAAAAGTGGTTTATCAACACTAACACAAGTGCGAAAAGTGGTTTTTCAACACTATCACAAGTGCAAAAAGTGTTTTTTCCACACTAATACAAGTGCAAAAGTGGTTTCCTGCACCAACACAAGTGCGAAAAGTGGTTTTTCAACACCAACACAAGTGCAAGTGCAAAAATTGGTTTTTCAACACGAACACAAGTGCGAAAAGTGGTTTTTCAACACTATCACAAGTGCAAAAAGTGTTTTTTCCACACTAATACAAGTGCAAAAGTGGTTTCCTGCACCAACACAAGTGCGAAAAGTGGTTTTTCAACACTAACACAAGTGCAAAAAGTGGTTTTTCAGCACTAACACAAGTGCGAAAAGTGGTTTTTCCACACTAATACAAGTGCAAAAGTGGTTTCCTGCACCAACACAAGTGCGAAAAGTGGTTTTTCAACACTAACACAAGTGCGAAGAGTGGTTTTTCAACACTAACACAAGTGCGAAAAGTGGTTTTTCAACACTATCACAAGTGCAAAAAGTGTTTTTTCCACACTAATACAAGTGCAAAAGTGGTTTCCTGCACCAACACAAGAGCGAAAAGTGGTTTTTCAACACTAACACAAGTGCAAAAAGTGGTTTTTCAACACTAACACAAGTGCGAAAAGTGGTTTTACCACACTGATACAAGTGCAAAAGTGGTTTCCTGCACCAACACAAGTGCGAAAACTGGTTTTTCAACACTATCACAAGTGCAAAAAGTGTTTTTTCCACACTAATACAAGTGCAAAAGTGGTTTCCTGCACCAACACAAGTGCGAAAAGTGGTTTTTCAACACTAACACAAGTGCGAAAAGTGGTTTTTCAACACTAACACAAGTGCGAAAAGTGGTTTTTCAACACTAACACAAGTGCGAAAAGTGGTTTTTCCACACTAATACAAGTGCAAAAGTGGTTTCCTGCACCAACACAAGTGCGAAAAGTGGTTTTTCAACACTAACACAAGTGCGAAAAGTGGTTTTTCAACACTAACACAAGTGCGAAAAGTGGTTTTTCAACACTAACACAAGTGCGAAAAGTGGTTTTTCAACACTAACACAAGTGCGAAAAGTGTTTTTTCCACACTAATACAAGTGCAAAAGTGGTTTCCTGCACCAACACAAGTGCGAAAAGTGGTTTTTCAACACTAACACAAGTGCGAAAAGTGGTTTTTCAACACTAACACAAGTGCGAAAAGTGGTTTTTCAACACTATCACAAGTGCAAAAAGTGTTTTTTCCACACTAATACAAGTGCAAAAGTGGTTTCCTGCACCAACACAAGTGCGAAAAGTGGTTTTTCAACATTAACACAAGTGCGAAAAGTGGCTTTTCAACACTAACACAAGTGCGAAAAGTGTTTTTTCCACACTAATACAAGTGCGAAAGTGGTTTGCTGCACCAACACAAGTGCGGAAAGTGGTTTTTCAACACTAACACAAGTGCGAAAAGTGGTTTTTCAACACTAACACAAGTGCGAAAAGTGGTTTTTCAACACTAACACAAGTGCGAAAAGTGTTTTTTCCACACTAATACAAGTGCAAAAGTGGTTTCCTGCACCAACACAAGTGCGAAAAGTGGTTTTTCAACACTAACACAAGTGCGAAAAGTGGTTTTTCAACACTAACACAAGTGCGAAAAGTGGTTTTTCAACACTATCACAAGTGCAAAAAGTGTTTTTTCCACACTAATACAAGTGCAAAAGTGGTTTCCTGCACCAACACAAGTGCGAAAAGTGGTTTTTCAACATTAACACAAGTGCGAAAAGTGGCTTTTCAACACTAACACAAGTGCGAAAAGTGTTTTTTCCACACTAATACAAGTGCGAAAGTGGTTTGCTGCACCAACACAAGTGCGGAAAGTGGTTTTTCAACACTAACACAAGTGCGAAAAGTGGTTTTTCAACACTAACACAAGTGCGAAAAGTGGTTTTTCAACACTAACACAAGTGCGAAAAGTGGTTTTTCAACACTAACACAAGTGCGAAAAGTGGTTTTTCAACACTAACACAAGTGCGAAAAGTGGTTTTTCAACACTAACACAAGTGCGAAAAGTGGTTTTTCAACACTAACACAAGTGCAAAAAGTGTTTTTTCCACACTAATGGTAGTGCAAAAGTGGTTTCCTGCACCAACACAACTGCGAAAAGTGGTTTTTCAACACTAACACAAGTGCGAAATGTGGTTTTTCAACACTAACACAAGTGCGAAAAGTGGTTTTTCAACACTATCACAAGTGCAAAAAGTGTTTTTTCACACTAATACAAGTGCAAAAGTGGTTTCCTGCACCAACACAAGTGCGAAAAGTGGTTTTTCAACATTAACACAAGTGCGAAAAGTGGCTTTTCAACACTAACACAAGTGCGAAAAGTGTTTTTTCCACACTAATACAAGTGCAAAAGTGGTTTCCTGCACCAACACAAGTGCGGAAAGTGGTTTTTCAACACTAACACAAGTGCGAAAAGTGGTTTTTCAACACTAACACAAGTGCGAAAAGTGTTTTTTCCACACTAATACAAGTGCAAAAGTGGTTTCCTGCACCAACACAAGTGCAAAAAGTGGTTTTTCAACACTAACACAAGTGCGAAAAGTGGTTTTTCAACACTAACACAAGTGCGAAAAGTGGTTTTTCAACACTAACACAAGTGCGAAAAGTGTTTTTTCCACACTAATACAAGTGCAAAAGTGGTTTCCTGCACCAACACAAGTGTGAAAAGTGGTTTTTCAACACTAACACAAGTGTGAAAAGTGGTTTTTCAACACTAACACAGGTGCGAAAAGTGGTTTTTCCACACTAATACAAGTGCAAAAGTGGTTTCCTGCACCAACACAAGTGCGAAAAGTGGTTTTTCAACACTATCACAAGTGCAAAAAGTGTTTTTTCCACACTAATACAAGTGCAAAAGTGGTTTCCTGCACCAACACAAGTGCGAAAAGTGGTTTTTCAACACTATCAGAAGTGCAAAAATTGTTTTTTCCACACTAATACAAGTGCAAAAGTGGTTTCCTGCACCAACACAAGTGCAAAAAGTGATTTTTCAACACTAACACAAGTGCGAAAAGTGGTTTTTCAACACTAACACAAGTGCGAAAAGTGGTTTTTCAACACTAACACAAGTGCGAAAAGTGGTTTTACCACACTAATACAAGTGCAAAAGTGGTTTCCTGCACCAACACAAGTGCGAAAAGTGGTTTTTCAACACTATCACAAGTGCAAAAAGTGTTTTTTCCACACTAATACAAGTGCAAAAGTGGTTTCCTGCACCAACACAAGTGCGAAAAGTGGTTTTTCAACACTAACACAAGTGCGAAAAGTGGTTTTTCAACACTGACACAAGTGCGAAAAGTGGTTTTTCAACACTAACACAAGTGCGAAATCAACACTAACACAAGTGCAAAAAGTGGTTTTTCCACACTAATACAAGTGCAAAAGTGGTTTCCTGCACCAACACAAGTGCGAAAAGTGGTTTTTCAACACTAACACAAGTGCGAAAAGTGGTTTTTCAACACTAACACAAGTGCGAAAAGTGGTTTTTCAACACTAACACAAGTGCGAAAAGTGGTTTTTCAACACTAACACAAGTGCGAAAAGTGTTTTTTCCACACTAATACAAGTGCAAAAGTGGTTTCCTGCACCAACACAAGTGCGAAAAGTGGTTTTTCAACACTAACACAAGGGCGAAAAGTGGTTTTTCAACACTAACACAAGTGCGAAAAGTGTTTTTTCCACACTAATACAAGTGCAAAAGTGGTTTCCTGCACCAACACAAGTGCGAAAAGTGGTTTTTCAACACTAACACAAGTGCGAAAAGTGGTTTTCCAACACTAACACAAGTGCGAAAAGTGGTTTTTCAACACTAACACAAGTGACAAAAGTGGTTTTTCAACACTAACACAAGTGCGAAAAGTGTTTTTCCACACTAATACAAGTGCAAAAGTGGTTTCCTGCACCAACACAAGTGCGAAAAGTGGTTTATCAACACTAACACAAGTGCGAAAAGTGGTTTTTCAACACTATCACAAGTGCAAAAAGTGTTTTTTCCACACTAATACAAGTGCAAAAGTGGTTTCCTGCACCAACACAAGTGCGAAAAGTGGTTTTTCAACACCAACACAAGTGCAAGTGCAAAAATTGGTTTTTCAACACGAACACAAGTGCGAAAAGTGGTTTTTCAACACTATCACAAGTGCAAAAAGTGTTTTTTCCACACTAATACAAGTGCAAAAGTGGTTTCCTGCACCAACACAAGTGCGAAAAGTGGTTTTTCAACACTAACACAAGTGCAAAAAGTGGTTTTTCAGCACTAACACAAGTGCGAAAAGTGGTTTTTCCACACTAATACAAGTGCAAAAGTGGTTTCCTGCACCAACACAAGTGCGAAAAGTGGTTTTTCAACACTAACACAAGTGCGAAGAGTGGTTTTTCAACACTAACACAAGTGCGAAAAGTGGTTTTTCAACACTATCACAAGTGCAAAAAGTGTTTTTTCCACACTAATACAAGTGCAAAAGTGGTTTCCTGCACCAACACAAGAGCGAAAAGTGGTTTTTCAACACTAACACAAGTGCAAAAAGTGGTTTTTCAACACTAACACAAGTGCGAAAAGTGGTTTTACCACACTGATACAAGTGCAAAAGTGGTTTCCTGCACCAACACAAGTGCGAAAACTGGTTTTTCAACACTATCACAAGTGCAAAAAGTGTTTTTTCCACACTAATACAAGTGCAAAAGTGGTTTCCTGCACCAACACAAGTGCGAAAAGTGGTTTTTCAACACTAACACAAGTGCGAAAAGTGGTTTTTCAACACTAACACAAGTGCGAAAAGTGGTTTTTCAACACTAACACAAGTGCGAAAAGTGGTTTTTCCACACTAATACAAGTGCAAAAGTGGTTTCCTGCACCAACACAAGTGCGAAAAGTGGTTTTTCAACACTAACACAAGTGCGAAAAGTGGTTTTTCAACACTAACACAAGTGCGAAAAGTGGTTTTTCAACACTAACACAAGTGCGAAAAGTGGTTTTTCAACACTAACACAAGTGCGAAAAGTGTTTTTTCCACACTAATACAAGTGCAAAAGTGGTTTCCTGCACCAACACAAGTGCGAAAAGTGGTTTTTCAACACTAACACAAGTGCGAAAAGTGGTTTTTCAACACTAACACAAGTGCGAAAAGTGGTTTTTCAACACTATCACAAGTGCAAAAAGTGTTTTTTCCACACTAATACAAGTGCAAAAGTGGTTTCCTGCACCAACACAAGTGCGAAAAGTGGTTTTTCAACATTAACACAAGTGCGAAAAGTGGCTTTTCAACACTAACACAAGTGCGAAAAGTGTTTTTTCCACACTAATACAAGTGCGAAAGTGGTTTGCTGCACCAACACAAGTGCGGAAAGTGGTTTTTCAACACTAACACAAGTGCGAAAAGTGGTTTTTCAACACTAACACAAGTGCGAAAAGTGGTTTTTCAACACTAACACAAGTGCGAAAAGTGGTTTTTCAACACTAACACAAGTGCGAAAAGTGGTTTTTCAACACTAACACAAGTGCGAAAAGTGGTTTTTCAACACTAACACAAGTGCGAAAAGTGGTTTTTCAACACTAACACAAGTGCAAAAAGTGTTTTTTCCACACTAATGGTAGTGCAAAAGTGGTTTCCTGCACCAACACAACTGCGAAAAGTGGTTTTTCAACACTAACACAAGTGCGAAATGTGGTTTTTCAACACTAACACAAGTGCGAAAAGTGGTTTTTCAACACTATCACAAGTGCAAAAAGTGTTTTTTCACACTAATACAAGTGCAAAAGTGGTTTCCTGCACCAACACAAGTGCGAAAAGTGGTTTTTCAACATTAACACAAGTGCGAAAAGTGGCTTTTCAACACTAACACAAGTGCGAAAAGTGTTTTTTCCACACTAATACAAGTGCAAAAGTGGTTTCCTGCACCAACACAAGTGCGGAAAGTGGTTTTTCAACACTAACACAAGTGCGAAAAGTGGTTTTTCAACACTAACACAAGTGCGAAAAGTGTTTTTTCCACACTAATACAAGTGCAAAAGTGGTTTCCTGCACCAACACAAGTGCAAAAAGTGGTTTTTCAACACTAACACAAGTGCGAAAAGTGGTTTTTCAACACTAACACAAGTGCGAAAAGTGGTTTTTCAACACTAACACAAGTGCGAAAAGTGTTTTTTCCACACTAATACAAGTGCAAAAGTGGTTTCCTGCACCAACACAAGTGTGAAAAGTGGTTTTTCAACACTAACACAAGTGTGAAAAGTGGTTTTTCAACACTAACACAGGTGCGAAAAGTGGTTTTTCAACACTATCACAAGTGCAAAAAGTGTTTTTTCCACACTAATACAAGTGCAAAAGTGGTTTCCTGCACCAACACAAGTGCGAAAAGTGGTTTTTCAACATTAACACAAGTGCGAAAAGTGGCTTTTCAACACTAACACAAGTGCGAAAAGTGTTTTTTCCACACTAATACAAGTGCGAAAGTGGTTTGCTGCACCAACACAAGTGCGGAAAGTGGTTTTTCAACACTAACACAAGTGCGAAAAGTGGTTTTTCAACACTAACACAAGTGCGAAAAGTGGTTTTTCAACACTAACACAAGTGCGAAAAGTGGTTTTTCAACACTAACACAAGTGCGAAAAGTGGTTTTTCAACACTAACACAAGTGCGAAAAGTGGTTTTTCAACACTAACACAAGTGCGAAAAGTGGTTTTTCAACACTAACACAAGTGCAAAAAGTGTTTTTTCCACACTAATGGTAGTGCAAAAGTGGTTTCCTGCACCAACACAACTGCGAAAAGTGGTTTTTCAACACTAACACAAGTGCGAAATGTGGTTTTTCAACACTAACACAAGTGCGAAAAGTGGTTTTTCAACACTATCACAAGTGCAAAAAGTGTTTTTTCACACTAATACAAGTGCAAAAGTGGTTTCCTGCACCAACACAAGTGCGAAAAGTGGTTTTTCAACATTAACACAAGTGCGAAAAGTGGCTTTTCAACACTAACACAAGTGCGAAAAGTGTTTTTTCCACACTAATACAAGTGCAAAAGTGGTTTCCTGCACCAACACAAGTGCGGAAAGTGGTTTTTCAACACTAACACAAGTGCGAAAAGTGGTTTTTCAACACTAACACAAGTGCGAAAAGTGTTTTTTCCACACTAATACAAGTGCAAAAGTGGTTTCCTGCACCAACACAAGTGCAAAAAGTGGTTTTTCAACACTAACACAAGTGCGAAAAGTGGTTTTTCAACACTAACACAAGTGCGAAAAGTGGTTTTTCAACACTAACACAAGTGCGAAAAGTGTTTTTTCCACACTAATACAAGTGCAAAAGTGGTTTCCTGCACCAACACAAGTGTGAAAAGTGGTTTTTCAACACTAACACAAGTGTGAAAAGTGGTTTTTCAACACTAACACAGGTGCGAAAAGTGGTTTTTCCACACTAATACAAGTGCAAAAGTGGTTTCCTGCACCAACACAAGTGCGAAAAGTGGTTTTTCAACACTATCACAAGTGCAAAAAGTGTTTTTTCCACACTAATACAAGTGCAAAAGTGGTTTCCTGCACCAACACAAGTGCGAAAAGTGGTTTTTCAACACTAACACAAGTGCGAAAAGTGGTTTTTCAACACTATCACAAGTGCAAAAAGTGTTTTTTCCACACTAATACAAGTGCAAAAGTGGTTTCCTGCACCAACACAAGTGCGAAAAGTGGTTTTTCAACATTAACACAAGTGCGAAAAGTGGCTTTTCAACACTAACACAAGTGCGAAAAGTGTTTTTTCCACACTAATACAAGTGCAAAAGTGGTTTCCTGCACCAACACAAGTGCGAAAAGTGGTTTTTCAACACTAACACAAGTGCGAAAAGTGGTTTTTCAACACTAACACAAGTGCGAAAAGTGGTTTTTCAACACTAACACAAGTGCGAAAAGTGGTTTTTCAACACTAACACAAGTGCGAAAAGTGTTTTTTCCACACTAATACAAGTGCAAAAGTGGTTCCTGCACCAACACAAGTGCAAAAAGTGGTTTTTCAACACTAACACAAGTGCGAAAAGTGTTTTTTCCACACTAATACAAGTGCAAAAGTGGTTTCCTGCACCAACACAAGTGCGAAAAGTGGTTTTTCAACACTAACACAAGTGCGAAAAGTGGTTTTTCAACACTATCACAAGTGCAAAAAGTGTTTTTTCCACACTAATACAAGTGCAAAAGTGGTTTCCTGCACCAACACAAGTGCGAAAAGTGGTTTTTCAACACTAACAGAAGTGCGAAAAGTGGTTTTTCAACACTAACACAAGTGCGAAAAGTGGTTTTTCAACACTAACACAAGTGCGAAAAGTGGTTTTTCAACACTAACACAAGTGCGAAAAGTGTTTTTTCCACACTAATACAAGTGCAAAAGTGGTTTCCTGCACCAACACAACTGCGAAAAGTGGTTTTTCAACACTAACACAAGTGCGAAAAGTGTTTTTTCAACACTAACACAAGTGCGAAAAGTGGTTTTTCAACACTATCACAAGTGCAAAAAGTGTTTTTTCCACACTAATACAAGTGCAAAAGTGGTTTCCTGCACCAACACAAGTGCGAAAAGTGGTTTTTCAACATTAACACAAGTGCGAAAAGTGGCTTTTCAACACTAACACAAGTGTGAAAAGTGTTTTTTCCACACTAATACAAGTGCAAAAGTGGTTTCCTGCACCAACACAAGTGCGAAAAGTGGTTTTTCAACACTAACACAAGTGCGAAAAGTGGTTTTTCAACACTAACACAAGTGCGAAAAGTGGTTTTTCAACACTAACGCAAGTGCGAAAAGTGGTTTTTCAACACCAACACAAGTGCGAAAAGTGTTTTTTCCACACTAATACAAGTGCAAAAGTGGTTCCTGCACCAACACAAGTGCAAAAAGTGGTTTTTCAACACTAACACAAGTGCGAAAAGTGGTTTTTCAACACTAACACAAGTGTGAAAAGTGGTTTTTCAACACTATCACAAGTGCAAAAAGTGTTTTTTCCACAGTAATACAAGTGCAAAAGTGGTTTCCTGCACCAACACAAGTGCGAAAAGTGGTTTTTCAACACTAACACAAGTGCGAAAAGTGTTTTTTCCACACTAATACAAGTGCAAAAGTGGTTTCCTGCACCAACACAAGTGCGAAAAGTGGTTTTTCAACACTAACACAAGTGTGAAAAGTGGTTTTTCAACACTATCACAAGTGCAAAAAGTGTTTTTTCCACACTAATACAAGTGCAAAAGTGGTTTCCTGCACCAACACAAGTGCGAAAAGTGGTTTTTCAACACTAACACAAGTGCGAAAAGTGGTTTTTCAACACTAACACAAGTGCGAAAAGTGGTTTTTCAACACTAACACAAGTGACAAAAGTGGTTTTTCAACACTAACACAAGTGCGAAAAGTGTTTTTTCCACACTAATACAAGTGCAAAAGTGGTTTCCTGCACCAACACAAGTGCGAAAAGTGGTTTTTCAACACTAACACAAGTGCGAAAAGTGGTTTTTCAACACTATCACAAGTGCAAAAAGTGTTTTTTCCACACTAATACAAGTGCAAAAGTGGTTTCCTGCACCAACACAAGTGCGAAAAGTGGTTTTTCAACACTAACACAAGTGCAAAAAGTGGTTTTTCAACACTAACACAAGTGCGAAAAGTGGTTTTTCAACACTATCACAAGTGCAAAAAGTGTTTTTCCCACACTAATACAAGTGCAAAAGTGGTTTCCTGCACCAACATAAGTGCGAAAAGTGGTTTTTCAACACTAACACAAGTGCAAAAAGTGGGTTTTTCAACACTAACACAAGTGCGAAAAGTGGTTTTTCCACACGAATACAAGTGCAAAAGTGGTTTCCTGCACCAACACAAGTGCGAAAAGTGGTTTTTCAACACTAACACAAGTGTGAAAAGTTGTTTTTCAACACTATCACAAGTGCAAAAAGTGTTTTTTCCAAACTAATACAAGTGCAAAAGTGGTTTCCTGCACCAACACAAGTGCGAAAAGTGGTTTTTCAACACTAACACAAGTGCGAAAAATGGTTTTTCAACACTATCACAAGTGCAAAAAGTGTTTTTTCCACACTAATACAAGTGCAAAAGTGGTTTCCTGCACCAACACAAGTGCGAAAAGTGGTTTTTCAACACGAACACAAGTGCAAAAAGTGGTTTTTCAACACTAACACAAGTGCGAAAAGTGGTTTTTCCACACTAATACAAGTGCAAAAGTGGTTTCCTGCACCAACACAAGTGCGAAAAGTGGTTTTTCAACACTAACAAGTGCGAAAAGTGGTTTTTCAACACTATCACAAGTGCAAAAAGTGTTTTTTCAACACTAACACAAGTGCGAAAAGTGGTTTTTCAACACTAACACAAGTGCGAAAAGTGGTTTTTCAACACTAACACAAGTGCGAAAAGTGGTTTTTCAACACTAACAGAAGTGCGAAAAGTGTTTTTTCCACACTAATACAAGTGCAAAAGTGGTTTCCTGCACCAACACAAGTGCGAAAAGTGGTTTTTCAACACTAACAAGTGCGAAAAGTGGTTTTTCAACACTAACACAAGTGCGAAAAGTGTTTTTTCAACACTAACACAAGTGCGAAAAGTGGTTTTTCAACACTAACACAAGTGCAAAAAGTGTTTTTTCCACACTAATACAAGGGGAAAAGTGGTTTCCTGCACCAACACAAGTGTGAAAAGTGGTTTTTCAACACTAACACAAGTGCGAAAAGTGGTTTTTCAACACTAACACAAGTGCGAAAAGTGGTTTTTCCACACTAATACAAGTGCAAAAGTGGTGTCCTGCACCAACACAAGTGCGAAAAGTGGTTTTTCAACACTAACACAAGTGCGAAAAGTGGTTTTTCAACACCAACACAAGTGCGAAAAGTGGTTTTTCAACACTAACACAAGTGCGAAAAGTGGTTTTTCAACACTAACACAAGTGTGAAAAGTGTTTTTTCCACACTAATACAAGTGCAAAATTGGTTTCCTGCACCAACACAAGTGCGAAAAGTGGTTTTTCAACACTGACACAAGTGCGAAAAGTGGTTTTTCAACACTATCACAAGTGCAAAAAGTGGTTTTTCCACACTAATACAAGTGCAAAAGTGGTTGCCTGCACCAACACAAGTGCGAAAAGTGGTTTTTCAACACTAACACAAGTGCGAAAAGTGGTTTTTCCACAATAACACAAGTGCAAAAAGTGTTTTTGCCACATTAATACAAGTGCAAAAGTGGTTTCCTGCACCAACACAAGTGCGAAAAGTGGTTTTTCAACACTAACACAAGTGCAAAAAGTGGTTTTTCAACACTAACACAAGTGCGAATAGTGGTTTTTCCACACTAATACAAGTGCAAAAGTGGTTTCCTGCACCAACACAAGTGCGAAAAGTGGTTTTTCAACACTATCACAAGTGCAAAAAGTGTTTTTTCCACACTAATACAAGTGCAAAAGTGGTTTCCTGCACCAACACAAGTGCGAAAAGTGGTTTTTCAACACTAACACAAGTGCGAAAAGTGGTTTTTCAACACTAACACAAGTGCGAAAAGTGGTTTTTCCACACTAATACAAGTGCAAAAGTGGTTTCCTGCACCAACACAAGTGCGAAAAGTGGTTTTTCAACACTAACACAAGTGTGAAAAGTGGTTTTTCAACACTATCACAAGTGCAAAAAGGTGTTTTTTCCACACTAATACAAGTGCAAAAGTGGTTTCCTGCACCAACACAAGTGCGAAAAGTGGTTTTTCAACACTAACACAAGTGCGAAAAGTGGTTTTTCAACACTAACACAAGTGCGAAAAGTGGTTTTTCAACACTAACACAAGTGACAAAAGTGGTTTTTCAACACTAACACAAGTGCGAAAAGTGTTTTTTCCACACTAATACAAGTGCAAAAGTGGTTTCCTGCACCAACACAAGTGCGAAAAGTGGTTTTTCAACACTAACACAAGTGCGAAAAGTGGTTTTTCAACACTATCACAAGTGCAAAAAGTGTTTTTTCCACACTAATACAAGTGCAAAAGTGGTTTCCTGCACCAACACAAGTGCGAAAAGTGGTTTTTCAACACTAACACAAGTGCAAAAAGTGGTTTTTCAACACTAACACAAGTGCGAAAAGTGGTTTTTCAACACTATCACAAGTGCAAAAAGTGTTTTTCCCACACTAATACAAGTGCAAAAGTGGTTTCCTGCACCAACATAAGTGCGAAAAGTGGTTTTTCAACACTAACACAAGTGCAAAAAGTGGGTTTTTCAACACTAACACAAGTGCGAAAAGTGGTTTTTCCACACGAATACAAGTGCAAAAGTGGTTTCCTGCACCAACACAAGTGCGAAAAGTGGTTTTTCAACACTAACACAAGTGTGAAAAGTGGTTTTTCAACACTATCACAAGTGCAAAAAGTGTTTTTTCCAAACTAATACAAGTGCAAAAGTGGTTTCCTGCACCAACACAAGTGCGAAAAGTGGTTTTTCAACACTAACACAAGTGCGAAAAATGGTTTTTCAACACTATCACAAGTGCAAAAAGTGTTTTTTCCACACTAATACAAGTGCAAAAGTGGTTTCCTGCACCAACACAAGTGCGAAAAGTGGTTTTTCAACACTAACACAAGTGCAAAAAGTGGTTTTTCAACACTAACACAAGTGCGAAAAGTGGTTTTTCCACACTAATACAAGTGCAAAAGTGGTTTCCTGCACCAACACAAGTGCGAAAAGTGGTTTTTCAACACTAACAAGTGCGAAAAGTGGTTTTTCAACACTATCACAAGTGCAAAAAGTGTTTTTTCAACACTAACACAAGTGCGAAAAGTGGTTTTTCAACACTAACACAAGTGCGAAAAGTGGTTTTTCAACACTAACACAAGTGCGAAAAGTGGTTTTTCAACACTAACAGAAGTGCGAAAAGTGTTTTTTCCACACTAATACAAGTGCAAAAGTGGTTTCCTGCACCAACACAAGTGCGAAAAGTGGTTTTTCAACACTAACAAGTGCGAAAAGTGGTTTTTCAACACTAACACAAGTGCGAAAAGTGTTTTTTCAACACTAACACAAGTGCGAAAAGTGGTTTTTCAACACTAACACAAGTGCAAAAAGTGTTTTTTCCACACTAATACAAGGGGAAAAGTGGTTTCCTGCACCAACACAAGTGCGAAAAGTGGTTTTTCAACACTAACACAAGTGCGAAAAGTGGTTTTTCAACACTAACACAAGTGCGAAAAGTGGTTTTTCCACACTAATACAAGTGCAAAAGTGGTGTCCTGCACCAACACAAGTGCGAAAAGTGGTTTTTCAACACTAACACAAGTGCGAAAAGTGGTTTTTCAACACCAACACAAGTGCGAAAAGTGGTTTTTCAACACTAACACAAGTGCGAAAAGTGGTTTTTCAACACTAACACAAGTGTGAAAAGTGTTTTTTCCACACTAATACAAGTGCAAAATTGGTTTCCTGCACCAACACAAGTGCGAAAAGTGGTTTTTCAACACTGACACAAGTGCGAAAAGTGGTTTTTCAACACTATCACAAGTGCAAAAAGAGTTTTTTCCACACTAATACAAGTGCAAAAGTGGTTGCCTGCACCAACACAAGTGCGAAAAGTGGTTTTTCAACACTAACACAAGTGCGAAAAGTGGTTTTTCCACAATAACACAAGTGCAAAAAGTGTTTTTGCCACATTAATACAAGTGCAAAAGTGGTTTCCTGCACCAACACAAGTGCGAAAAGTGGTTTTTCAACACTAACACAAGTGCAAAAAGTGGTTTTTCAACACTAACACAAGTGCGAATAGTGGTTTTTCCACACTAATACAAGTGCAAAAGTGGTTTCCTGCACCAACACAAGTGCGAAAAGTGGTTTTTCAACACTATCACAAGTGCAAAAAGTGTTTTTTCCACACTAATACAAGTGCAAAAGTGGTTTCCTGCACCAACACAAGTGCGAAAAGTGGTTTTTCAACACTAACACAAGTGCGAAAAGTGGTTTTTCCACACTAATACAAGTGCAAAAGTGGTTTCCTGCACCAACACAAGTGCGAAAAGTGGTTTTTCAACACTAACACAAGTGCGAAAAGTGGTTTTTCAACACGAACACAAGTGCGAAAAGTGGTTTTTCAACACTAACACAAGTGCGAAAAGTGTTTTTTCCACATTAATACAAGTGCAAAAGTGGTTTCCTGCACCAACACAAGTGCGAAAAGTGGTTTTTCAACACTAACACAAGTGCGAAAAGTGTTTTTTCCACACTAATACAAGTGCAAAAGTGGTTTCCTGCACCAACACAAGTGCGAAAAGTGGTTTTTCAACACTAACACAAGTGCGAAAAGTGGTTTTTCAACACTATCACAAGTGCAAAAAGTGTTTTTTCCACACTAATACAAGTGCAAAAGTGGTTTCCTGCACCAACACAAGTGCGAAAAGTGGTTTTTCAACACTAACAGAAGTGCGAAAAGTGTTTTTTCAACACTAATACAAGTGCAAAAGTGGTTTCCTGCACCAACACAAGTGCGAAAAGTGGTTTTTCAACACTAACAAGTGCGAAAAGTGGTTTTTCAACACTAACACAAGTGCGAAAAGTGTTTTTTCAACACTAACACAAGTGCGAAAAGTGGTTTTTCAACACTAACACAAGTGCAAAAAGTGTTTTTTCCACACTAATACAAGGGGAAAAGTGGTTTCCTGCACCAACACAAGTGCGAAAAGTGGTTTTTCAACACTAACACAAGTGCGAAAAGTGGTTTTTCAACACTAACACAAGTGCGAAAAGTGGTTTTTCCACACTAATACAAGTGCAAAAGTGGTGTCCTGCACCAACACAAGTGCGAAAAGTGGTTTTTCAACACTAACACAAGTGCGAAAAGTGGTTTTTCAACACCAACACAAGTGCGAAAAGTGGTTTTTCAACACTAACACAAGTGCGAAAAGTGGTTTTTCAACACTAACACAAGTGTGAAAAGTGTTTTTTCCACGCTAATACAAGTGCAAAATTGGTTTCCTGCACCAACACAAGTGCGAAAAGTGGTTTTTCAACACTGACACAAGTGCGAAAAGTGGTTTTTCCACAATAACACAAGTGCAAAAAGTGTTTTTGCCACATTAATACAAGTGCAAAAGTGGTTTCCTGCACGAACACAAGTGCAAAAAGTGGTTTTTCAACACTAACACAAGTGCGAATAGTGGTTTTTCCACACTAATACAAGTGCAAAAGTGGTTTCCTGCACCAACACAAGTGCGAAAAGTGGTTTTTCAACACTATCACAAGTGCAAAAAGTGTTTTTTCCACACTAATACAAGTGCAAAAGTGGTTTCCTGCACCAACACAAGTGCGAAAAGTGGTTTTTCAACACTAACACAAGTGCGAAAAGTGGTTTTTCAACACTAACACAAGTGCGAAAAGTGGTTTTTCAACACTAACACAAGTGCGAAAAGTGGTTTTTCCACACTAATACAAGTGCAAAAGTGGTTTCCTGCACCAACACAAGTGCGAAAAGTGGTTTTTCAACACTAACACAGGTGCGAAAAGTGGTTTTTCAACACGAACACAAGTGCGAAAAGTGGTTTTTCAACACTAACACAAGTGCGAAAAGTGTTTTTTCCACATTAATACAAGTGCAAAAGTGGTTTCCTGCACCAACACAAGTGCGAAAAGTGGTTTTTCAACACTAACACAAGTGCGAAAGTGGTTTCCTGCACCAACACAAGTGTGAAAAGTGGTTTTTCAACACTAACACAAGTGCGAAAAGTGGTTTTTCAACACTAACACAAGTGCGAAAAGTGGTTTTTCAACACTAACACAAGTGCGAAAAGTGGTTTTTCAACACTAACACAAGTGCGAAAAGTGGTTTTTCAACAATATCACAAGTGCAAAAAGTGTTTTTTCCACACTAATACAAGTGCAAAAGTGGTTTCCTGCACCAACACAAGTGCGAAAAGTGGTTTTTCAACACTAACACAAGTGCGAAAAGTGGTTTTTCAACACTATCACAAGTGCAAAAAGTGTTTTTTCCAGACTAATACAAGTGCAAAAGTGGTTTCCTGCACCAACACAAGTGCGAAAAGTGGTTTTCAACACTAACACAAGGGCGAAAAGTGGTTTTTCAACACTAACACAAGTGCGAAAAGTGGTTTTTCAACACTAACAAAAGTGCGAAAAGTGTTTTTTCCACACTAATACAAGTGCAAAAGTGGTTTCCTGCACCAACACAAGTGCGAAAAGTGGTTTTTCAACACTAACACAAGTGCGAAAAGTCGTTTTTCAACACTAACACAAGTGCGAAAAGTGGTTTTTCAACACTAACACAAGTGCGAAAAGTGTTTTTTTCCACACTAATACAAGTGCAAAAGTGGTTCCTGCACCAAAACAAGTGCAAAAAGTGGTTTTTCAACACTAACACAAGTGCGAAAAGTGGTTTTTCAACACTAACACAAGTGCGAAAAGTGGTTTTTCAACACTATCACAAGTGCAAAAAGTGTTTTTTCCACAGTAATACAAGTGCAAAAGTGGTTTCCTGCACCAACACAAGTGCGAAAAGTGGTTTTTCAACACTAACACAAGTGCGAAAAGTGTTTTTTCCACACTAATACAAGTGCAAAAGTGGTTTCCTGCACCAACACAAGTGCGAAAAGTGGTTTTTCAACACTAACACAAGTGCGAAAAGTGGTTTTTCAACACTATCACAAGTGCAAAAAGTGTTTTTTCCACACTAATACAAGTGCAAAAGTGGTTTCCTGCACCAACACAAGTGCGAAAAGTGGTTTTTCAACACTAACACAAGTGCGAAAAGTGGTTTTTCAACACTAACACAAGTGCGAAAAGTGGTTTTTCAACACTAACACAAGTGACAAAAGTGGTTTTTCAACACTAACACAAGTGCGAAAAGTGTTTTTTCCACACTAATACAAGTGCAAAAGTGGTTTCCTGCACCAACACAAGTGCAAAAGTGGTTTCCTGCACCAACACAAGTGCGAAAAGTGGTTTTTCAACACTAACACAAGTGCGAAAAAAAAGTGGTTTTTCAACACTATCACAAGTGCAAAAAGTGTTTTTTCCACACTAATACAAGTGCAAAAGTGGTTTCCTGCACCAACACAAGTGCGAAAAGTGGTTTTTCAACACTAACACAAGTGCGAAAAGTGGTTTTTCAACACTATCACAAGTGCAAAAAGTGTTTTTTCCACACTAATACAAGTGCAAAAGTGGTTTCCTGCACCAACACAAGTGCGAAAAGTGGTTTTTCAACACTAACACAAGTGCGAAAAGTGGTTTTTCAACACTAACACAAGTGCGAAAAGTGGTTTTTCAACACTAACACAAGTGCGAAAAGTGGTTTTTCAACACTAACACAAGTGCGAAAAGTGTTTTTTCCACACTAATACAAGTGCAAAAGTGGTTTCCTGCACCAACACAACTGCGAAAAGTGGTTTTTCAACACTAACACAAGTGCGAAAAGTGTTTTTTCAACACTAACACAAGTGCGAAAAGTGGTTTTTCAACACTATCACAAGTGCAAAAAGTGTTTTTTCCACACTAATACAAGTGCAAAAGTGGTTTCCTGCACCAACACAAGTGCGAAAAGTGGTTTTTCAACATTAACACAAG
The DNA here is from genome assembly GCF_964187855.1 of Myxine glutinosa. NCBI lineage: Eukaryota > Metazoa > Chordata > Myxini > Myxiniformes > Myxinidae > Myxine > Myxine glutinosa. The sequence continues at coordinate 16,402,844 of NC_136269.1, read as the reverse complement.
TGCGAAAAGTGGCTTTTCAACACTAACACAAGTGCGAAAAGTGTTTTTTCCACACTAATACAAGTGCAAAAGTGGTTTCCTGCACCAACACAAGTGCGAAAAGTGGTTTTTCAACACTAACACAAGTGCGAAAAGTGGTTTTTCAACACTAACACAAGTGCGAAAAGTGGTTTTTCAACACTAACACAAGTGCGAAAAGTGGTTTTTCAACACTAACACAAGTGCGAAAAGTGTTTTTTCCACACTAATACAAGTGCAAAAGTGGTTCCTGCACCAACACAAGTGCAAAAAGTGGTTTTTCAACACTAACACAAGTGCGAAAAGTGGTTTTTCAACACTATCACAAGTGCAAAAAGTGTTTTTTCCACAGTAATACAAGTGCAAAAGTGGTTTCCTGCACCAACACAAGTGCGAAAAGTGGTTTTTCAACACTAACACAAGTGCGAAAAGTGTTTTTTCCACACTAATACAAGTGCAAAAGTGGTTTCCTGCACCAACACAAGTGCGAAAAGTGGTTTTTCAACACTAACACAAGTGCGAAAAGTGGTTTTTCAACACTATCACAAGTGCAAAAAGTGTTTTTTCCACACTAATACAAGTGCAAAAGTGGTTTCCTGCACCAACACAAGTGCGAAAAGTGGTTTTTCAACACTAACACAAGTGCGAAAAGTGGTTTTTCAACACTAACACAAGTGCGAAAAGTGGTTTTTCAACACTAACACAAGTGACAAAAGTGGTTTTTCAACACTAACACAAGTGCGAAAAGTGTTTTTTCCACACTAATACAAGTGCAAAAGTGGTTTCCTGCACCAACACAAGTGCGAAAAGTGGTTTTTCAACACTAACACAAGTGCGAAAAGTGGTTTTTCAACACTAACACAAGTGCGAAAAGTGGTTTTTCAACACTAACACAAGTGCGAAAAGTGGTTTTTCAACACTAACACAAGTGCGAAAAGTGT